>NC_087219.1:3557275-3625483 GCF_015104395.2 Macrobrachium nipponense | reverse complement strand
CATTTGAAATAAAGATACAATTAGGGTCTCACATGGAACATTTTCAAATTATATTCAAGAATGCAATAATGATTTAAATGGCCAAAACAGGAAAAGATACTAGTCTGGTCTAGAATTATAACTAGACCAATATCATTATTAAAAATATTTGGTAAAATATTTGAAAAAATAATTAACAACAGGTAAAGGTTGTTCCTAGAAGGTAATCAACTGCACAATATCAACAAATAGGGATTTAGAAAAGGAAGAGGAACTCAGATTGCAATACCAACAATAAATGAGAGAATTGCACGATCATCACAAAGAAGAAAGTACCTATGCAACCTAGTATGTAGAGATGTAACTAAGGCATTTGACAAAGTAAGGATACAAGGAATTCAATACAAAATGTTACATTTCAACCTTCTAGGCATTTGAGAAAAAACTGAAACTTCATCAAAGATCGAACGGCAGCAATAAAGTCACAAAACTACATAAGGAATCCATTCCCGTAACTAAGTGGAGTCCCACAAGGATCTGTACTCAGTCCAAAATTATCCATATTATTATATATACATCAGATGTGACTCCACCATCAGAGTAACGTACACGAAGAAGGGACCTAACTTTGAAGATAAGTAGCACAAAAAAACAATGGGCCAAATTGAAAGATAAGTTGAATAAAGTGGAAAACAGAAATAAATCCAAATTCCAACTGGTATCACTATCTGCACACAAGCCTGCTCAAATAAGAGTAGACCAACAACCACTTAATTTGACTACAAGTGCAAGAATAGCTACTATAGGAATGCAATTCGGACAAAGATGAATATAAAGACATTTCGCAGAAAGGCTGAGAATAGCAAGAACACAGAATGCAAAGCTAAAATGTTTTAGGGATATGAACAAAAATATAAATATCCATTTCTACAAAAGTCTAATCAGGCCTATAATGGAATATCCATCAATACCCACGTGTTTAGCATCGACCTCTAATATAAGTGCATAAAAAAATCAAGGTCTGTAATGAGAAACAATCTAGAATATGATGATCCGAATGTAGATAAAATACACAACAAATACAAAGTAGAAGCAATTAATCAGATTATATATACTGACAACAAGTATATGGAGTAAACTAGTTTAGTGCAATAGTGAATTGACAGAAGAATCGGAAGCAGAAGAGAGAAACTACTCAAACAACAAAGACCACAGAAGGTGGAGAAGAGAATCTATAGAATTATATTCATCGCGATGAACCTCAACCATTATACTTTTAAGAAATGTCTTGTGGAAAAGTAATATGTAGAACTTACTACGTAAATAAATTGCAAAATCGTTATGTTAACATTAACGTTAAAATCTGTACAATTCATCATGTTAATATAATGTAAGATCATTATTGCAATAGGTTATATTAAGGTCATAGTTAAAAAAATTGTGCCCTTACCCAAATAAAATTGCGGATAAACCACACTTTACATTACTCTTATTAATACTTAACTTTCTACATTATTCCCTACAATGGTTAGCTAACTAACTGCCCTCACTTTTCTTTCCCCCATCTTACCTATCACCTAAAAATAAATAAAATAAATTGACAATACCCGAATTAATTTGTCGATTACCGTTGTCCTAAACACCATATTTGTATCGTGAACATAATTAGTATTAAAGTAACTGCACCTATTACAACATTCACTTTTAATTTAAAAAATATTACCATTAGTAAAAACATAGTATAAATATAAAAACACTGACTGGAACAAAATACACTAAACGATCATAGTCGAAACTGGTACCTGGACCTTGCCGGGTCCTCTCAGGTCAAAAGGTAAAGCAAATACCTCAAGGGGACACTACAGGAGTCAGGACCACACAGTTAATCCAATGTTCCCAAGGTCACTCAGCATGGGACCTCCCCAGGAGGATAGATTTCCTTGGAAACTCACAGGGCAATGACCCCAACCGCTCAGCCTAACGTCGAAGTCGCCTCAAGAACCCGGATTCCTGATAGACACTTAACGACCCATTAAGACTGACCACCGACAGATGCTTGTTACGAACTTTAAACTTACTTACTTATTCACTTGTTACAACTGCAGTTCTGGACAATGTGATTGTAACACGACAGACTAAACATAATATTCAATGTAACACTAATTGCCGTAACTTTGTGCTATTGTAACACTGAAATCATCGAATACTACTTTTCAGTAAAAAGGATATTGGTTTGGATTCTAATTTTTTTCTTTTTGTAATCAATAATAATTTTTAAATATTGCAGGTATATCATTTTGTAATATTTTGGTGTTATCTTACTTATTAAGTAAATGAAGGTTTTTTTTTTCTAATATGTTCTTATAAAAGATAAAAAAAAAAAAAAAAATACCCCTTTTCATGATGGAGTATCAAATTGAAAAACTTTTTTTTTCAGAACTTATTAGTTAAATCTAGAAATGTCTGTTTCAAAGCATATTAAAGATATAGTGACTATTTCATTTACAATAAATCATGGTATGTTGCCGGATAAATGTGAATATAGACTAATTTGTGACAATATTATTTTTCTAAGATACTCCAAGTTACCAGTCGGCAATGACTGGCACCATACAATACACAAGTATGGAAAAGGTCATTCAATATGTTTTCCTTAAAAAAAATTGTCTGTTATATGAGGTATATTTCAATGTTTTTTTAAATTTTTATTTTGATGCTTTAGGTGCGGTTAGCGATACATTCACCCTCAAGATCAGTCTGCCTTCAGGAGTCCTATTCTTAATGCACATTATTCGGCGTCAGTGACCCTAGTAGTTGTGACGCCAGGTAACCCACAATCAACCAATTAATGCACAACATAAATTCCGAGGAAAAGGGGCAGAGCTACATCTATAACAGGTATCCTAACCGTATGATAATTTCTTCCTCAAAACCTGAGAGTCTGGCAACTGCTCCTCCGTACAAATTTGAATTGCTCCGTGGGAGGAACTAGACCTACTGGAGGTTACAGGCACAGTAAATTTTTCTCTCCTATTTAATCTTGTTTACTTTTCCCCTAATTATAAACTGTATGTTGTAGCATTTTTGTTCTGTTCTATTTGTTTTAAACCTTTCCTCCAACGGTCAGCAGCATCCACAACAAAATTGTCCAGAGCTTCGAAATAATACAACCTTGGACAGAAACTCCATATTTTATTGAAAAAGACGCCTCCTGACCCGTTGCAGTTCCTCCCTCCAGACTTTGTCTCCTTCAGGGCAGCAGGTTAGAAAAAAAAGGGAGTGAACGAGAGCCGGGAGTCTGTTGTAGTGATAGTCTGGAGTAATTGGGGAGTAAGAAAGATACCTAGTACTATAATTTGTTTTTTAAGAGCTGGGATGCTGGGTTCCCGACGCGTTGGAGGTTTCCTCGACTTTCCTTCTTTCTGGTGTAATGTAGGCCTAACTCAGCATAATATAAATATATATAATTACAATAATGTTGAATAAAACTGACAAATGAAGTTTTTCTAACAACTGTAATGGAAATCTATAAGATTATGGTAATATGACAATATCTAAATAAAACTGAGGACGAAGGAATTCTTCATAATTCCCCTAAAATGTGTCTATAAGGTTACGAGCATGTAAATATATAATTATAATTTGCAATAATTCTTTAACTTGCAGTGTAAACTGTATATTTCTTCGAATTGTTTTTCCAATTTGATATATTATTGTAGTTCAATATCTTGTTTCGTTGTCGAGTCACTTAAACGATTGATATAGGTCTATTTGATTCTTATCCGTCATATATATGACTGAAAGAATCTCCAGATGATATAGGTTATCAATTACATAACACGCAAGTTATTTTGTTGTGCACATGTACAAAAATGTATTGGTATAGGCACACTGAGTCGTTTGCAACAAACAGTTTTTGGCATATACAGGGCAGCACACGGGAGAGAGAGAGAGAGAGAGAGACAGAGAGAGAGAGAGAGGCGAAGTACTACAGATATATGCAAGCGCCAGCCTATATAAAACTAATCAAGGAATTCTCTTCCTCTCTCTCATAATTTATGTGAGATCAATATAAAAAATAATTGACAGCAAGTTTCACTAGTTACTCTAAAATATACTAAGTCTATAATATTACGTTTATATAAACGAACTTCAAATGTATTCTTAAATAAAATCCTTGAGGACGAAAGAGTCTTTCATAATTACCATAAAATATATGAGGCTGTAAAATTACAATTATGTTGAGGGCTTACAAATGAAAAGTTAAAAACCTAATCCATGAGTGAGGATTAATTTAATTCAGGTAATCTTTATAAACATTCATCTAAAGGTATGTTTTTAAACAAATATTGGTCACATAACCTTTTTTTGAAGCATGTTAATCCTAATACAACAAATTTCATTAAACATGACTGATACCACTGAAAAATAATAGTCATTTCTTATGACGTCACAGGTGAAACATTCTAAAAGAATGTTATACATTTTGTAATTGTAATGAAAAGAACAATTACATCACTCAGCCTTATTCCTATGAGCGTCACATTCATCATTCCACGACCACATTATGTGGTGATTCATGAAACTGATAATAAATCACATATAGACACATTTTGAAAAAATAATACCATTTACTGCAGATTCTCTCTGTAAGTGTCTGAGTTATGCCTCGGGAACATCCTGACAAAACTGTATTAATTAACTTCTAAACTTAACTGCAAATTATCCATTAACAATAGTTAAAACAAAAAAAGCATTAGTCCTTCTTAACAGATTCTCACTAATTCACCTTCATTAACTAGGCTGCAGCTGTCCATTGTGACGCACTGTATAGGTCTAGGTCTAGGTCTAATAACAGGACTAGGCAGAGCTCCTCTCACCTGACGCACCCAGAGAAGAATGAGAAGATCGGGTCAGTCACAGTCGTCTTGTGTAATAATTTTCAGTTATTATAGAAGACTCTCTTGCGGTTTACTTTGTCGGCAGTCTACTGAGGCTGTCATGGATTATTTCTCGACGATGGCAGAGGAGCGACCGACGTCTCCTGGCCCCCAGCTGGTGGACATGCCCTCCCTCGACGAACAGGGCTTCCAGAAGTCCATAAGAAGCGGAAAAAAACCTTTATGAGCGTTATCAACTTTTCAAACACCTCGACATCTACAGCACCTATCATGACCAGCAACATCGACTTTCCAGCACTTCAAAATTCAGAGCAGTGACTTTGCAAGAGCAAACGTCCTACGCTGCTGTGTTGGCACTCGAAAAGAAATACCCAGAAGCGAAACTGCAAGCCAGACCGAACCTGAGAGGGGAATTTATAATTTCCGTTAAAGATCAACAGTCTGCAGAGCTCTTGAAGAAGGATCCCTCGTGTTGGACCCAGCTGCAAAGATGTCGAAGGGGATGATTTGCAAAGTCCCGAAGTACATCACCATGGAACGGATTTTGCAAATGGCAGTCATAATGACTGCTAGACGGTGTACAGTAAAGAAGAAAAGTACCCCTTGGAAACAATTTGTAGATGCTTACCAATGGCGTTAAACGCACGAGGAGCTGATTGAATGAAATGCCATGTTGATAGAAGATCTGATTCAGTTTTTTATTGAAAATAAATAAATAGATAAATACCCTTAAAACTAAGACTTTTTCAGTCGTGGATCTATGTAACTGATTTAAAATTCTGCGTAACGAAAAAGATGGTATTTGATGTCTGTGATGGGAAAAAATGTTTTACTTATCTGTTGATGTTATAGATTTGGCAGATATGCAGAGATCAACTCACGCGGAGAGCTCATTTCATTTTGGAATGACATGCTAGAACTTGATACCGGTTTGGAATGGGAATTAAAGGCCTCAGAGGAGGAACTATGGTCTGCCTCATAGGTAATTTAGGAATGAATTTTTCGTGCGGATAGGATACCAGTTAAGTTTGCTTTCATTGAGCAAATAAGGATATCGATTCTCGATTCTTAAAAATAAATAAATTAATAAATAACTTTAAATAAAATTATGTAAGAAACACATCTCATTATAATTAATGGTAGTGTCATGATAATATTATCAGGAATAGAATATGAAATGAAAATATAAATTAAGAAAGGCGATGATGAGGAAGAAACAATTATAGAACTTATAGTTTTGGGTCTCATCACAAGGAACTTTGGATATCACCCCAGAACGGAAGCATGAGCTCTCAAACAAAGGAAAATATAAACTAATAAGTCTGTAACTATAAACATTTTTCCAAGGAAATAACCCAAGATGGAGCTTTGAAAACAAAAGAAATCTGAGAGAGAGAGAGAGAGAGAGAGAGAGAGAGAGAGAGAGAGAGAGAGTGCAGTTCCAATGCGCAGAGATTAGTCTTCAAAATGACAAATGTGCAATCGTGAAACAACCTCGACAGAACGAAGGAAGATCATGGAACTATAAACATGGAATGGACATGCGCGAAATCCGACCTGTGCAGCTGTTGTCATTGCAAAGGGTGGAGAGAGCTTTGTTATGGCGCCAGTGAAGCAGACATCCTTTGGTGTAGATAATCACTACTTTGATGAGATTCGCCTGATTGTGGGCATTTACTTTGATTGATGCTACCACCGCGTAGCCAGACTCCACAGTCAGGCATTGCAGGGTAGAAGCATTCGCCAGAAATGCAATAAACTTGTTCTTTTCAAGGGGCAGTAATACCCAGTGTTTCGAGTTCAGCTTTTGTACATTTAGCATAAAATTGCCTAAAAATTTTGTACTTTAGTGGTAAGCCAGCCTGTATAATAGACTTAATTGACTTAAGATTATAATTATTAAATAAGACAGACATTAATTAATAAGTGATCTGTAAATATAAATTATATTAACATGTGTGTTTCTTTTTGTAATAATGACTGATATAAGTCAACATAATTACAATTTAAATCCATTGTGTCAGGTGATAGGGTTAATCCCAAGGTGATAAGACCTACGTAGTGCATAAAATGCAAAGTAGAGTATAAAGACTTTGATACTTAGAAGGATATTATATATAAGGGGTTCAACAGGCTTTAGTGATAAAATTTATTACACAACCCCATGGCAAGACATGAAATCACTGTCTCAGCACATGGCTACATTGCATGATTATTTCTATTGTGTGAGACATATACGTGCTTCATTGGGTTCATTGGAAAGTGCTTTTCAAGAGCTTTTAACTGATGATAAATTTATCAAAATTTATATTTAAAAATTTAGAACAGTACAGTAAAAAAGCGAACCCAGGTCAAATACATATCTGGATATCTTTACTTAAAACACTGCAGCGCCGTATTTTCTACATGCTTAATTATAGGCATTTATAAGGGATTTTGAAGAGCTTCCCAATGAGCCGATATTTATTAAAATCGGTGGAATATTGAGGACGACAGAGTTGAAAAAGTCGTCTGCAAGACGATGCTGTAATAGCTTCCTTCAGCATCATCTCCACCCTTTCCTGTGACGCCGCGTAGTGACAATCAGCCCTAAGACATTTATACGCACACGTCTATTCCATATTTATAGTTCCATGCGTTAAGATCCAAGAAAAAACGAAAACGAAAAAACTCTACAGATTAAAGTAAGAAAAACAAGCCTAATAATTATTGCAAGATTTGTGTTTTATGTAAAAACCACAGTCCAAAATTATGAATTTACAATTAAAGGATAAGGAGTGATAACGTTTCTAAAAGATAAATTAGCTCTAAACGCCGTTGCTGAGAAGAGAAACAAAGCCAGGAAATACCAAAGTGGATTCTAAAAGGTCAAGGAAAAGTATCCACAATCCATGTTTCATTTTGACCAAGTACGTTGAAATTGTAAAATATTGTATATTTTCTCTGATAAAAGATAAAAAAAAAGTGCGCTAGGGAGACGATAATCCTCCAAGAATAATTCCGTTCACAGAGCAATTAAGGCTCAGAGGGAGAAGCCACGGTCAGCGTCCTAGATTTTGCGAAAGGATTATCTTCTTCTTCTTCTTCCCAGCTTTTTCCCATTTTTATATGGGGTCGCCGTTTCGGATGAGCCGTTTCCATCTATTTCTATCTTGCACTTCTGCCTCATCAATTCCCTTCTCATGTAAATCTTCTCTCACACAGTCCTTCCATCTCTTTCTTGGTCTCCCTCTCTTTCTTCTTCCTTGCACCTCCACTCCCATAGTATGTCTCCCAGCGTGGTCCTCATCTCTCCTCAACAGGTGTCCATACCATCTCAGCCTCCCCTCCTGCACTTTCTTTGATACTTCCACCACCTTAGTTGACCCCCTTATGTAGTCATTTCTGATCCTATCCACTCTTGTTACCCCAGACATCCACCTAAGCATTCTCATTTCTGCCACATCCATCTTCTTCTGCTCTGCTTTTCTCATGCTTGCTGTTTCCGTACCATACAGCATTGCTGTTCTTACCACCGTCTTGTGAAATTTTCCTTTTAACCTAAGCGGCACTCTTTTGTCACAAAGAACTCCCGAGGCCGCTCTCCAGTTGTTCCAGCCTGCCTGTACCCGATGTTTTACTTCTTCTTCCATACTTCCTCCAGCGTTAACAAAAGATCCCAAATACTTAAACTTATCAAAACTCTCCTTATTTGCTCTCCACCAAGCTGAATACTTTCTCTATCATCCCCCTCAGTGGTGGTACACATATATTCTGTCTTGGATCTACTTATTCTCATTCCTCTGTCCTCCAGTACTTGTCTCCATCTTTCCAATTTCACTTCCAGATCTTCCCTGCTCTCTGCACACAGAACAATATCATCCGCATACAATATGTTCCATGGTACTGTCTCCCTTACTTCCTCTATTATACAATCCATCACTATGTTAAAGATAAATGGGCTCAGAGCCGACCCCTGGTGTAATCCTACTCTCACCTCAAAACCTTCTGTCTCCCCAACACTGCTCCTCACTCTGGTAAATACATTCCGGTACATCTCTTGTATCAATCGCACATACTTCTCTGGCACCATCTTCTCCCTCAGGCTCCTCCATACCTTCTTGTCTCGGGACTCTGTCATAAGCCTTTTCAAGGTCAATGAATACCATATGTAGGTCCCTTTGTCTTTCCCCGAATTTCTCCATTATTTGCCTCAGACAAAATATACCATCTGTTGTTCCCCTTCCCTTCATAAATCCCATCTGCTCTTTACCTATTTGTACTTCTTCTCTCAGTCTAGCATCTATCATCCTTTCCAGTATCTTCAAAGTGTGGGACATCAATTTAATGCCCTATAATTACCACACTCTTGGACATCGCCTTTCCCTTTAAAAATTGGGATCAATATACTCCCACGCCACTCATTTGGTATCTTTTCCTGTTCAAGGATCTTTATCATAAGATCGTACAGTATATCCACTCCTTCATCTCCTAATGCTTTCCATGCCTCCACCGGGATCATGTCTGGTCCGGTTGCCTTCCCATTCTTCATCTTCTTCAGTGCATTTAGTACCTCTTGCCTAGAAAACCTCATTACCATGCCAATGTTCACTTGCCATCCTCTCTTATTAGTCTATTATTTTCTTCATTTAACAACTGTTCGAAATATTCTTTCCATCTCTTCACAATGTCTTCCTCCTTTCTAAGCACTACACCCTCTTGATTCTTTATTTGTTTGATGTGTGTTATATCTTTGGTGCTCTTATTTCTAGCCTTTGATAGCTTCATCATCTTCTTTAATCCTTCCTTTGTCCCCAGCTCATTATACACTCATCATACGACTTTGCTTTAGCTTGGGCTACCACCTTTTTCACCACCTTGTTTTTCTCTCTGTACCTATTTCTGTCTTACCACTGACTGTGACTCTTCCCATCTTTCTTTGCCTCCTTCTTATCTTTTACTACTTTCTCAATGTCTTCATCCCACCACCAACTATCCTTTTCTTCCCATATGATACCAGATGTCTCTCCTAGCAGCTCCTTTCCATGCCTTCTTATTACTGCTGCATTTCGTGTCCCCACCATTCTTGAACATCTTCAAATCCACTATCAATATCCTCCAAAACCCTCCTCTTAAACTCTCTCTTCTTATCCCCTTCCTTCTGTAATTCGTACCATTTAATTTTCCTTATCCCTTTAGCTTTGGTTTTTCTTTCCCTTTTCAACTTCAAGTCCATACATAGCAGCCTGTGTTGGGGGCTACATGGTCGCCTGGAATAACTTTGCAGTTCTTGACCTCCACCAGATTTATCCTTTTATACAAGAAATAGTCTATCTGGGAGAATCTTCCCCCACTCCTATATGTTATTAGGTGTTCCCTTTTCTTCTCAAAAAATGTGTTTACTATTGCCATGTCGAATGACACAGCAAAGTCCACTACACTCTCTCCTTCTGGGTTTCTCTCTCCAATTCCATGGCCCCCATGCACCCGCCCAATCGCCTCATTTTCACTTCCGACATGGCCATTCAAATCTGCCCCAACTATCACCCTCTCATGCTCTTCCAGTTCTTGCATTATTCCATCCATGTCTCTCCAGAAATTTCCCTTCTCTTCTTCTGTGCAACCAACTTGTGGTGCATATGCGCTTATAATATTCAGAATCTCTCCTCCATAACATATCTTCAATCTGATGATACGGTCATTCTTTCTATGCACTTCTATTACCGAGTTCTTTAGTTCACTAGACAGTACTATGCCAACTCCATTTCTACCATTGTTTATTTGCTCCACTATAATATAGCTTATATCCATCTCCCAACTCTTTAGCTTTATTTCCTTTCCACCGCGTTTCTTGCACACACACAACATCTACTTTCTTTTCTCTCATCAAGTCAGCCAATTCTCTACCTCTCCCAGTCATGGACCCAACATTTAGCTGACATACTCTGAACCCAATGTGAGCTCGCTTCTTTAGCTGCACCCGCTCCTGATGCAGTAGCCCTCGCCTTACCACAGAGTTAGGGCGATGTCTCTGTGCGTCGTTTACGGAGTACGCCCTAGCATTACCTCTTTCCATATTTCGGCTCATTCCATTTTTTTGCGAAAGGATTATCACGGTCAATATACCAGTTGGGTCTACCGCCTTATTAGGGGATTCAGAATTCACGAGTAGTGACCTTTGGGATTGAGCTTCAATTAAGAAAACGACATCCAAAGGAAGAGAAAATGGCCTCAGGGTCTGACTGTTGGTATAAAACCTCGAAGGCCGATGAAATTCTTATGCAGTCTGACCTGTGCTCGCTTGGTATCACCTTATACGGTCTCCCGTCTCCTTCTACAGGATTACTCTCCGAGTTCGTTTTGGAAATATGGAGTGCGTACAACAAGGTAAATTTCGGATTCTTTTAAGACTTAGTACTATAGTAAGAAATATTATAGTGCATGGTGGTCTTAGCAATTAATTGCAATTTATTCATTAAGTAAATTATTTAATTCTACAATATAGACCTCTTGTTTCTTAGTGGATACTGATACCTTTATTGAAACAAAGTGCTCCATATTATTGCAAACAATCTTGGAGGGAGTAACATTTTCTTAGGCCTAACATAGTCACGAGATATGTTTCATTTGCCTATTTTTTTATCTGTTTACTTTTCCCTTCATCGCCTAATAGTTGGTGTTGTTATTTTCCAGCAGCAGCAGTTGGAGGAGTGAAAGCTCCCGCGCAAACCGTCGGCGGCGTCTCCGACTGGAGGGAGGACGTTAGGCGAAGGGCGAAGAGGCCGAGGCCGACTTTGGCCGAAGAGGAAGCAGAGTCTCTTCGGCAGAAGAGAGGGAGACTCGACCATCTTGGGACTGACAAGGGACGAGGAGCCTTCAGCCTTGTGGACATTGTGTAGAGCATATGACTTTTCTGCTTATTATAGATCTGATATTCCTTTATCACAAGCCATATCTATATGCCTGCATGTCGTCAGATCTATGCAAAAAATCAAGTTGAAAAATGCAAAAAAATTGAACTGATAGATGGATGAATACCAAAGTTGTCAACGCAATAAATAAATAATTACAATATTCAAATGGATATATAAATAAACAATCCAAAATAGAGATTATAGCTCTTATGTGAATATTTTCCAGACTTTGAGAATAACATTATGAATATTCCGTGGAACAAATAAAGAACAAACTGTTGTTATAACTGCCACCTATTGTCACAGTAGTATATAGAGTTTAAACGGTTGTTTTGAAGTTCATATGGGAGAAGTCATGAACTGAGTACAGACTTTGATTCTTCAGTCTAACGGTTACAGTTTACCGTGGCGGTAAGGAACCGGATACGTCGCTGCAGTGTAGTGTTTAAACGTGAGCTTTTAACTAAAGGTCATTTCGAGTTTATATCAGAGGAAATGCCATAGATTTTAATGGAGTACCATTTTCAGCTTATTGTTAGGCTAGTGCTAACTGAAATTTATCAACATGCATGTAAAAAAACTCGGGTAACAAACCTAACATCTACGTATATCCTACGGAGCCATCACCCGGTACACATTCTATTTCATTTAAGAATTCCGGTTTCGTTATTCCAGTAGTTTCCAGAACAAACTGGTGACATGTTGGGATTAGAAAGTTCGAATTCTGTAGCGTGGGAAAATGCGCAACGGTAATGCCTAAATCCAGCAAGTTTGTGTGGCCATAAATCGAATTGTATGCATAGGCCTAATCGACATCTTAGGAGGTGTGGTTGTTAAGTGCCCTGGAGTGAAGGATAATCCTTTACCACGACTTTCAGGTATAAACACAAAATTACAGGAAAAAAAAAATCGCCTACGCTTGTGCACGGTATGTATGAAAATGTATAGCATTAAAACTTAGGTATAAGATATCGAGAGTAATGGTTATATTAATAAGATTAGTTATAATAAAGCAGGTATTATAAATTTTGTTGATCCTGATTTGCCTGATTAATATGATACCAGTACACATTTCCGACGAATGCAAATTCAAACAGTGTATTGATATAGTATATGATATATCAAAATTAGCGCTTTGTTAGTATGCTAACAGGCCCACTCTGAAACTTCTTTAACAAAAGCATTTTTAACAGTAAATGGCACAGCTGATTCATTACATCCAAAAATGTCAAATTTATTGATTTTTTATATATTTTTTTTTTTTACAAAATTTTCGTAATTGTCGTTATTAGATAACATACCATATCTGCAACATTAGTTATATTGTTATTTCGATATTCATCCAAACTACTACACTACATTATGTTATGAAGAAGAGTATGGGACTTTGGAATACCGCGCAGTTTACAAGGAATGACATCTTTCTTCAATACACTGCCAATAATAACTGTATATCCTCAATAAAGTTTCATTACAAATCTGTCATGCTTGGCTGAAGCTTTACCTTGAACAAAATTTGTACCATTCATGACCTGATCATATTGTTGGAGGCTATTACTGCCACCATTATTCAAAATTTCCAGTGCAACATCCACTTCCAATTGATGTCGAATTTTTTCCATTTCAGAATTTTATTCTTTTGATACTCTGAATAAATTATATTCTGCAACATCCATTTCACATCCTTTCTTATCTAAATCATGAGCTATTTCAATCATATAGGTAAGGACTACCTCAGTGAGATTATATCCACATAAAGCTCACATCACACTCATTTGATCTTATGTCATGTATGAATTTCTTAAATTTCTTAATCAAATCATCAGTAGGTGACCCAGAGTTCAGTGCAAGCAAGCACTTTGGTTATCTACAAATCCAAAGACAGTGTTTCTTCTTCACAGAAGCATGCTGGAGGCCCACATATTAAATGGCATACAATTCAGCAGCAGTGCTAGAACATTTACTGTCTGCTCGCAGAGATATTTTTTTCTTTCACACTAGTCCCATACTCAAAAAATTCCCTTCTAACAGAACAGCAACAGAACAATCACAATACATATGGATGACATTTTCCCTTGGATACTCTGATATTTTCTGAATAAACATTTGCTGTGAATCATGAGGATTACAATTATTTTTTTCTTGCGAGAGTATCCTTACAACTACCTATATTTCCCGCAATCCAGATCCTTAAACACATTGCTTTTGGCAAATGAACACAAAATCCCTTAACTTCATATTCAAACAATCTTTAGCAAAGTTGTTTTGAATGTCCATTTCTCTTGAAGTTACTACTAATCCCACCAGTGTATGCATCAACAGCATTCTTTAGGTGAATATACCACTCGTACTAATCCTCAAAGTAGAAATGGGTGTCGTGTCCATTACTCAGTTAGTGATGGTTGGGAGGTTGAGCTTTCTCAAGATCTCGATTCTTGCTGTATTTGGGCAACCAAGTACTGCAACTCTCATCGCTTCATTTGGAATGAGCTCCAAAGGCCCGAGTATGAGGCAAGGATAGGAGCTGAATAGTCTATTATACTTCTCACTGTGCTTAGATATACAGATCTTATAACTAAAACTAGCACACCAACACGTTTTCATTAATGCGGCAAATTTTTTTTAAATTTTAACCTGGCTGTGCATATATTTTTGACAATTGATTTTGATCCCTAACTTCAGTAATGAAACTGGCATGCATTCCTAAGTACTTATAACTATTAACTTTTTAAAGTTTTATTCCATTTAAGTGTCGTGACTGATAGTTTTTTCAGTTTTCCATTAACAGGCAGACCTAATGAAAGACACACAGTAGTTGACCAATTACTAACAACACATGATCCTCATTTCTACATTGAATCGTTATGTCATCTGCATATACTATAACTTGTGGTTCTCCATAAAATTTATAAGAAGCTATCCTGTCCATAAGAATATTGAATAGCATAGGGCTGAGAACACCCCCCTTGTGGGGTACCCAATTCAAATCCTCTCTTCAGATCAGGACCCTGAAACCAGACACTGGCCTTTGTTTGAAAAATAATCTGAAATCCACACTGATAACTTGCCTTTTATGCCTTTACTCAACACTTTCTAAAAGGACTTCCTTATTTGCCTTGTCAAAGGAATCCTTAAGGTCTATAAAAAGTCTACAATTAACTAAAGCATTAAGTAATCACACAATCTGTGGTGTCCAGCAAACTACTTTGATGACATCTCTTAGAAATGTATATAAACATATTGTGATGGTAAAGGAATTTTAAACAAACTAGTTTATGAAAGATAAGATACTATAGGCCTAAATCAGAGAGAGAGAGAGAGAGAAATTTTGGTTATATTTTGAAGCGTTCGTAGACATACATGCAAAGCAGCCCTTCCCTTTTTCCCAGGCACCCACCCACCCCTTACCACACTTCTCTCTCTCTCTCTCTCTCTCTCTCTCTCTCTCTCTCTCTCTCTCTCTCTGAGAGTGCTGTCTAGTAAACGGCAATGTAGGAGACTCCGTTAAAAGGGTTCCAATCCTTTAATGACACTTCAATAGAAAATTCACCAAAGTTTCAACCCCATGCAGGAGTTGAATGGACAAAGGCACTAGCCAATAATGAGCGAAGGAGGAGTTACAGTTATGAATTTGGAAGGATATTTTTTTTCTTAAGTATAATGAATGATATTCCTTCACTTAAGCATACTTTTGTACACGTGCACAGCAAAATGCCTTAGCCATTATGTAATCGATAATCTATAGCATCTACACTTTTTTTTCAGTCATAAATTTGGTAGGTACGAAGCAAATAGACATATCACAGTCCTTACCTAATTTTATTTAATTTTTTTTTTACATTTCCATACTTAATTTTACATTTCCTTAATATTTAAGTAATCTCATAGATTTCCATTTATAAGTTACAGAAATTTTTTAACAGAGTATTTTCTTTATTTTACAAGAGCTACATTACACCAGAAAGAAGACGCCAAGAAGAGGAAACCTCCAACGCCAGAGAATTTGTCCAAAAAGCAGAGTCAAGACGCCATCCTCCAACCTACTCCTCAATTACTCCAGACTACAGCAAACTCCCGGCTCTCGTCTACTCCCAGATTACTCCGACCTGCTGCCCTGAAGGAGACCAAGTCTGGAGGGAGCGGTGACTCTAGAGACCGCCGGAGGGAGGAACTCCAAGGGGTCAGGAGGCGTCTGCTTCAGTCAACAATAGTTTCTCAACATTTTGTTCTGAAGCTCTATTGCTATTTTATTGTCGACGATGCTAACCGTTGGAAGAAAAATATAATTTTATTTCTAATAAAGCCTAGGAGCAAGTTAAGGATAGTGATTATTTAATAGACTTGAGAGAAAGGAAGAAAAAACGTTAGTTTCAAGAAATATGAGGCTAATAATTATGCAACAGACTTGCAGCGGAATGACTCATTCGAGGGAAGAAAAAGGTCTTGAAATCAAACTGAAAAAACCCGACACCTTCATGGAAAGCTAATCTTTTTCAAGACTTTAGAGAGAAAGAAAAAAAAAAACTCTTCGAAGGAGGAATAAGTCTAAAATCAAAATTAGAAGCTTCTACCAATGATGCAATAACAAATTCTGGAAAGCAGTTTCATTAATTTATTAGTATAAATGAAACATATAATTTAGAACGTAAAAAAACTTGAAAGTAATGTGTGTTAAAGGGATGAAAGTCTACGATTTTAAACTGTGATTGTGAGCATAGGATTATTTTTAGGTTGTCTGGGATTTTAACCTATGACTGTATATATATACTTTGAGTTTTCAGCTATTTGAGCCTAGGATTTTATTCTTTCATATATCTAGACCTACAGTTTGATCGATAAAGTCTATACAGTAATAATTGTTGAATTTGTCCCAACCTATTTTTTTATATCAAGTTATGAAATTATAGATTCACTGAGAATCAGTATTTTAAGTTCAATGAAAGAATTTCGCAATTGCATTGAATTATGCAGCTTCTTTAGCCAACTAACCTACTAAACAAAATAAAATTAACTTTCTTAGCAAGTGCTACACAAGCAAAATCTTTAACAATTTAAGAGTGTATGATTGGGCACATATCTCCAGTGAGGGTATGCAGGTGATGATACTGTTCACACCGTCATGGCACATGCCCCAAAATCGTGATCCACTGTCAGTATGTTGTGAGAGTAGTGTGACCTCGTGCCCACACACCCATCTCTGACAACTCTTACCCAGGGTACCTTGATCTTACCCAGCAGCTCGAAGCTTAAGTGTTCAACAGCACCAAAAGTGGCAACTAAATTGAACATTTCATAGATTATTTGTTGAATTTCACTATAAAGTTAAATTTGCAAAACCTGAATTAGATAAAAAAAAAAAAAAAAAAAAAAACACAAGCCTCACCACTAAGCTTCTCAGATTTCTCCAGTTCTCCCATTTTGCAAAATCCAGAGGGATTATCAACTTTAGCGTCAAAACACAACACGCCAGTAGCCACGAACACCGGAAAACGGAAAAATGATAAAAATAATTACAACATTGTAATTTAAATGGTCTCAATTAGCGAGATTTAAAATAATTCAACGTGAAATCCTGGAAAACAGAAATTTAAATTAAAAAATATATATAAAAGACGACCCTGGCATAATATTAATCAATGAAGACTATAGGAAACTAAACTATGAAAATGTTTGGGTGTAATATATAAATGTGCAAGACTGCTGATGAAGTCTTTTGCAGGAATAGCAATTAAGAATAATATTAGACAAAGTAGATTTCCGAGACTACATTTTAGCAGTCCAGATTCTAACTAACAAAGGACCGATAGTGATCGTGACAGGTTAACAGCCGCCAAGGAGACATTATTTCCCACTTCCTGAAGTCATGAAGTTAATGAGCAGGAGAGAACCAACCTATCTCATTGTGGATCTAAATTCCAGACACCAACTATTTGGATAAAGGCATCTAATTACACAAGTCAAGAAATAGATTGACAAATAAAAGATTTATTCACTTAGGACCTGATTTTGATACTTTCGTAGCAAATAACAGAAAAGACCAGCAACCTCCTTTGATCATATACCAATGGTAATCACATTGTCAACTAATCCAATATAAGATTCCATCTTCAGAAATACCAAATATAAAAAGAGCAAGTTGGGAAAGCTTCAAAAATGAAATAGAAGGGAAAATGAGAAGACAAACAGTAAATTCAAATGAAATATAAATAAAAGAAATAGTAGACAAAGAACTTTAATAATGGTACAAAAATATAGAATTAGCTATAATAAATCATATACTAATAAGTAAATAAATACACTACACTTCCACACCCTATTAGTAATGGCAAGTTAAAATGAATACAATGGCACTACAACATCCAAAATACAGTACTTATAACAGGTTGGAACAACACATTGAAAAGATGTGTATCACTACAAGAGCAGTTAGTACAAGAAAACTCCAAGATTGTATCATCAAAATTCGGAAGACCTAATAAAAAATACGCAAATACAGTACAATAACCCAATAACTCAGTTTCAAGACGGATGGGAAGCAAATTAATACATCACCATACATAAAGCATAGGATTGAGAAAATGTATGATGACCAAGAGAAAGAAGTACTGCACAAGGCCTACTGGCAGGAAATATTCCAATAACCCAATAACTCAAAAATCCGCACCATGCATCTGATATTAGCAAAACTCCATGAAGAGCGCCCACTAACAAGGAGAATAAGAGTTACTAGAAAATAAATTAATAATTTAAAATCTTAAACTAGGCACCAGGAGGAAGGGGAATTAACAAGGCCATAATTCAAAATTTACCAGACATTGCATTGAAAAATTAAGAGATACAATGGAACATTTTCCAATTATATTCAAGAAACCAATAATGATTTAAATACCCAAACAGGAAAAGATACTTATCTGGTCGAGAATTATAGACCAATATCATTACTAAAAATATTTGGTAAAATACTTAAAAAAATGATTAACAACAGATTAGGGTTGTTCCTAGAAGGTAATCAACTGCACAATATAAACAAATATGGATTTAGAAAAGGAAGAGGAGCCCAGATTGCAATAGCAACAATATAGGGGAGAATTGCACTATCATCACAAAGAAGAAAGTACTTATGCAACCTAGTATGTAGAGATATAACTTAGGCATTTGACAAAGTAATTTGACAAAGTATGGAGACAAGGACTTCAATACAAAATATTACATCTCAACTTTCGAGGCATTTGAGAAAATACTATGCAACTTCATCAAAGATCGAACAGCACCATAGTCACAAAACTGCATAGGGACTCCATTGCCGTTACTAAGTGGAATCCCACAAGGATCTCTTACTAACTCCAACATTATCCATATTATATATACATCAGACGTGACCCCACTACCAGAATACTGTACTGATCTTTGCAGACTATATAACTCAAATAGTTATACACCCAGAAAAAGTACACGAAGAAGGGACCCAACTTAGACAAGTAGCACAAAAAACAATGGGCCAATTGAAAGAATAATTAAATTTGAAAAGAAGTAGAAGATAAAGACAAATAAATCTAAATTCTAACTGGTATTAGTATCTGCATACAAACCTGCACAAATAATATTAGACCAACAACTACTACATTTGACTAAAAGCGCAAGAACAGCTACTATAGGAATGCAATTCGGAGAAAGAGGAATATAAAGATATGTGCAGAAAGACTGAGAATATCAAGAACACAGAATACAAAGCTAACAAGTTTTAGGAATATGTACAATTATAAAAACCCATTTCTACAAAAGTTTAAAATAATGGAATATCCACCAATACTCAAGTGTTTAGCATCGACCTCCAATATAAGCGCATTACAAAAAAATTGTACCAAGGTATGTAATGAGAAACAATCAAGAATATGATTGTCTGGATAAAGATCAAATACACAACAAAAACAAAGTAGAAGCAATTAATCAGATTATATATACTGGCAACCAGTATATGGAGAAGTTCAGTGCAGTAGTGAATTGACAGAAGAATCCGAAGCAGAAGAGAGAAACCACCCAAAAACAAAGACCACAGAAGGGGGAGAAGAGTTTCTTCTTAATTATATTCATCGCAATGAACCTCAACCATTATACTATTAAGAAATGTCTTGTGGAAAATTAATATGTAGAATTTACTAAGTAAATATAATATAAAATCATACCATAAGTTAACATTAAGGTTAAAATTAGAAAATATGAATTTTAGCCTAATAGAATTATACTATTAAGAAAAAAAATTTCAAATATGTATCTGTACAACTCACCATGTTAATATAATGTAAGGTCGTTATTGTAATATTAAGGCCATAGTTAGAAAAATTGTGCCCTTACCCAAATAAAATTGTGGATAAACCACACTACATTATTCTTATTAATACTTAACTCTCTACATTATTCCCTACCATGGTTAGCTAACTAACTGCCCTCTCTCTTCTTTCTCCCATCTTACCTATCGGTTAAAAATAAATAAATAAATCAATTGGCAAAGCCTGAATTAATTTGGCAAAGACCGACATTTACAAAACCTAACTCATTACCGATATCCTAAGCATCATATTTGTATTGTGAACAGAATTAGTATTAAAGTAACTACACCGAATACAGCATTCGTTTTATTTCAAAAAATATTACCATTTCCAAAAATACAGTATAAACATAAAAACACTTACTGGAACAAAATACACTAAACGGTCACAGTCGAAACTGGTACCGGGACCTTGCGGGTCCTCTCAGGTCAATAGGTAAAGCAAATACCTCAAGGGGACACTACAGGAGTCAGGACCACACAGTTAATCCAGTATTCCCACGGTCACTCAGCATGGGACCTCCCCAGGAGGCTAGATATCCTTGGAAGCTCACAGGGCAATGACCCCGACCACTCAGCCTAACTTCGAAGTCGCCTCAAGAACCCGATGTCTGATGAACACTTAACGAGCCATTAAGAATAACCACCGACAGATGCTTGTTACGAACTTTAAACTTACTTATTTATTCACTTGTTACAACTGCAGTTCTGGACAATGTGAATGTAACACGACAGACTAATCGTAACATTCGATGTAACACTATACTCGTGCTACAAAAGGTTGAGACTCGGGGGTGATTAGCACTCCTGCCATATTTTCTTACACTCGTTCAAACTTTTCAGGAAAAAAGGGTGACATTTTGACAAAATTTTTGAGCAGCGCTGCCATTTCCTCGTACATATTTTCAAAATGAGCTGAGCTCTCTGGCTGGGCTGTTTTGGTCCTCCCACGTGTTTGATCGCATATCTGCCAAATTTATAACAACAACAGAGATAAAACCATTTCTCCCATTACAGATATCAAATATGATCTTTTCCGTTACGCAGAATTTAAATAAATTACGTAGGTTCACGATTGATAAAGTTTTTTTGTGCAATAACAAGAAACGGAGTCAGATTTTCTATCAACATGGCATCTCATTTTGGTGCTGTTGCGAATATTTCAACCAGTTCCACGTGCGTTTAAATCCATACTGACTGTACAGTCTGGAGGCAGTTCTCCCTTCTACACATATCTTGATTTCTTAATATCGTAGGTATAGAATAAATTGGTGAGAAAGGAAATATGAAATAAAGCATAACAGAGTAAGTTTGACGAGTGAGAAAATAAACAATCGTATACAGACAGAGTCTCTCTCTCTCTCTCTCTCCTCCTCTCTCTCTCTCGTCTCCTCTCTCTCTCTCTCCTCTCTCTCTCTCTCTGAGAAAATAATAGATAGGAAACAATGACTGAATATCGCTTGAATGCGATATTGCAAAGTTTTGGCCTGACTAAAGTGTGGAGTGACATTGACACCGACTTACAAGTTATTCCTGGTCATCTCACAGCCATGGACAGACATCAACTTCACAGCCGAGAAAGGGCAATCGTATACAAAATAAATAGGTATGGAAAATGCGAAATGTGGGCCTATGTTGTCCCATAAAAAAGCTCTCGTCCAGGCAGCTGTAAGATTTAGGAGAGGGAGAGAGCAGGGCCGAATAGGTAGGAGATTAAAGTACCCGGGAATGAAAAACCCTTATAATCTTATAATTATAGCCTCGGGGTTTGTCTCAAGGACATTCAAAGTTCTGTCACGCACGGGCAGTTGTTGTTTTTGTAAAATTGGCTTAAGGGCAGATCTTTAAAAGCCACGCCAGAGAGCTCGCCACGGTAACAAGACTATACACTCCATATGAATTGACGCTCTACTTCCCAAAATGTTTTAGGTTTTTAGAGCTTTTTGGTTTTTAGGACTTCGGATAGAGGATTATGTGTGTATTGTAGTACAGTAAAGATAAAACATCGTTGGAAAAAAATTGTTTTTCAGTTGCTTGGGCTATGAAGGGTGTGTGATCACTGACCACCTGGTTAATACTAATGGATTAGCAGTCCTCCAGAGAATACAAATGCCTAATCTTGTTGAGTAGGCCTATGTTGCTGCCAGAACTGTAAATCAGCTTGTATAAATAGCTCAGAAATGCAAGCAGTGAAACTACGGGCCGAACAAGGGAAAGGCCCGTGCCAACAAGATGTGTTGGCTTAATACAACAACAACAACAACAACCAGTGAAACGGCAGCAACTCGGCCCACAGAGTGAATAGGACCATGGAGAGAAGATCAGCAAGGAAATATACTGCTAAATTTAAGCTGCAAGTTGTAGCTGAAGTTGAAAAAACAAACAATGTTCAAGCTGGTAAGCGGTTTGGCGTCGGGGAAAGCTGTGTCCGAAGCTGGAGAAAACAAAAGGAAAATTTAATAGTAACTCCCTCTTATAAGTGTGCAAATCGCGGATCCAAATGTAAATGGCCGCATTTAGAAGATAAAGTGGCAAAGTGGGTCTCCGAAAACCGAGAAAATGGTTTTATTTTAACACGATGTAATATAAGACTGTATGCAATTCGAGAAGCAAGAAAAATGGGCATTCCAGAGTTTATAGCAACTGCAGGATGGTGTACTCGGTTTATGAAAAGACATAACTTTGTCCTAAGAAGGAAAACCAAAATAGCACAAAAACTACCCAAAGAACTGGAAGAAAAAATCAATAATTTCCTCAAATTTGTAATAAAGCACTGCAAAGCTAATAATTATAAATTATCATGTATCGGCAACATAGATGAAACTCCGCTTAACTTCGACATGCCATCAAACTCGACCGTAAATAAAATAGGAGAGAAAAGCATTTTAATCAAAACTACTGGTCGTGAAAGGACATACTTTACTGTTGTTTTAACGTGTATGGCAGATGGGATGAAACTTCTCCCCATGGTTA
Organism: Macrobrachium nipponense; assembly: GCF_015104395.2. Taxonomy (NCBI): domain Eukaryota; kingdom Metazoa; phylum Arthropoda; class Malacostraca; order Decapoda; family Palaemonidae; genus Macrobrachium; species Macrobrachium nipponense. The sequence goes on along the minus strand of NC_087219.1, from coordinate 3,602,411 downwards.
TCTTTAAACGGAAATTGATGCCTAAAGTTTTTCGAAAGGATTATCACGTGGTCAATATACCTGTTAGGTCTTATTAGGGGATTCAGAATTCACTGAGAGTAATGACCTTTCGGATTGAGCTTCCATTAAGAAAAGGACATCCAAAGGAAGAGAAAATGGCCTCAGGGGGTGACTGTTGGTATAAAAACCTCGATGGCCGACAAAATTCTGCGCAGGTTACGTAATTTCGCGCACAGGCGCGTTACGTAACTCTCGTCAATTTAAACCTTTAATTTTGACAAGTATGGCCTCTAAGAGACCCCTTTCGCCCGGTAATCCCAGGGAGGACCCGCCCTTGGAGGACGAGCAAGGCTTCGCCACAGTAAGGAAGAAGAAGAAGAAGAAACAGAAGAAGATTGTACCACCGATTTCGACAGATGACAACCAGCTCCCTACGACATTGGCACCGAATACGGCGAGTTTTGCAGAATTTCCGGCACTTCCCAAGTTCAAAGCTGTTGTTATCGAGGGCCAGACTTCATATGCTGCAGTCAGGGCCCTCGAGAAAAAATATCCTGATGCAAACCTCACAGCTAGACCAAACTTAAGGGGGGATTTTATAATTACTCCCAAGGACCAGAAAGCTGTGGAACTACTCAAGAAGGACAACCTATGCCTGCTACTTGATCCTGCTTCAAAAATCAACAAGGGGATGATTTGCAAAGTCCCCAAATATATCACGATCGATAGAGTTCTCGAGGTTCCCAACATCATGGAAGCCAAGAGATGTACTGCCAAAGATGGACAGGAGACTCTCAAGATCGAAGCTACTTTCAAGGGCCAAATTCCGGCCAGGGTCAGCCTTGGAATTCTAGGCACATATGAGACCGAAGCCTTCATACCAGAGCCTCTGAGATGCTTCAAGTGTCAGAGGTTTGGACATCACAAAAACGAATGTAACGCAGAACACATCTGTGGAGTGTGTAGTGCAAAACATGAAACAGAAGTGTGTTTGAAAAAATACAAGGAAAAGGGCCACACAGTTGCCCGATGCCCTAACTGCAGCCAGCAACATCATGCTTGGTTTAAGGGATGCCCAGTCAGACTGCAGAGGATTTGGAAGGTGAAGGGCCTCCCTCCTCCACCTGCAAGACCTCGGCAACCATCACCGACCAGGAAACCTCCCAGCAACCCCAGGTTCGATCCTAGAACGAACCTACCTCCTGTACCACAAACCACCCAACCTTCCTCCCAACCTCCTCAATCCCGGCACTACATCCCCACCCCCTCATCCTCTCCGTATCGCCAAACTCCCGCCCCTCTACCTCCTCCCCCTACTCCCCCAACCCCTCAGGTTACCCCCCTAACCTCTGCATCGCCGAAGACGTCGATTCCTGCTCGTGCCGAAGCAGGAACCCAGACAGAAGACGCAGTTGAAGAAGAAATGCAGATCGAGACACCGACTGTAGCTCCTGTTTTGTATAAAGAAGCAGGAACACAAACAGAGGAGTTTGTAGCTAAGGATAACAGCGAAACTCAGACCTGCAAACAAGAATATAGAACTGCAAACGTCGGAAACTAATACTTCCTCGTAGGAGAATATCAAATCAGAAAGTTCCTGCTGACCTACGAGGAGTTTGAGGCATTTTTAAATAGAGCCATCTTTAACAACGACAGTGGCAGTGGTCATCAGCTGTTCTTTGAGCTCGTCCACGCTCTGTTGGACCTAGAGATCAGTCTCCCAGATGACCTCCTGTTAGAAGATTTTAGATACAGATCTCAAACATAAAGATCGCCGCTACATGAAAAGTGCTGTTTATAGCTGCTTTTTCTTTTACTAAACAATCCTCCTTTCCCCTCCGTTTTTCGGCCGCCTCACGTCTAACGACCGAATATTTCAACTGTCACTAACTACCGCTTAAGCTGTCGCTTATTTTTGTTATCCTGTTTCTAAAACTGATAATATTTCGTTTTTCCTTCGTCGTTACCTATTGCTAAACGATCGACGCTCTCTGCTTTTTTTTCCATTATCGTAAAGTGAAATATGGTACTTGAACTCCATAGAGTTGCGCCTTTTTTTTGCGTTTTTCTACGACTATAAATTTTTCGATTTCATTACTGGCTATCTCTGACTCGCCAGGACTCGCTACTATCGATCTTTATCTTCTACTAATGGGTACCTTAGGGTTTAAAGGGGTTTGTAACCTTGCCTATTCACTTTTCCTTTCACTTTTGAATCCATACCATTCCACCTGCACATTCCATAGAAATCATAAATAAAAAGATCGCCTCATATCCTTAAATCACCAATGCACCTAAAAATAATTCAAATGACCTACGGGCTGCTACATTAGCTAAAGCCCGTGCTGGCATAAAGCCAGCTTAATACTCCAACAACAACAACAACAACAAAATTCTTATGCAGTCTGACCTCTGCTCACTTGGTGTCCCTTATACGGTCTCCCGTCCCCTTCTACAGGATTACTCTTCGAGTTCGACTTAGGAAATATATTATGGAGTGCGTACAACAAGGCAAATTTCGGATTTTTTATTTCGATTTTAAGACTCTAGTACTATAGTAAGAAATATTACAGTGCATGGTGGTCTTAGCAATTCATTGCAATTTATTCATTAAGTGAATTATTTAATTCTACTATATAGACCTCTTGTTTCTTAGTGATTATTAATACCTTTATTGAAACAAAGTGCTCCATATTATTGCAAACAATCTTGGAGGGAGTAACAATTTCTTAGGCCTAACATAGTCACGAGATATGTTTCATTTGCCTATTTTTTTATCAGTTTATTTTTCCCTTCATCGCCTAATAGTTGGTGTTGTTATTTTCCAGCAGTAGCAGCAGTTGGTGGAGTGATGGTAGAGGACGACGTTGTCATGACCTGCCTACCGAAAGCTCCCGCGCAAACCGTTGGCGGCGTCTCCGACTGGAGGGAGGACGTGAGACGAAGGGCGAAGAGGCCGAGGCAGACTTTGGCCGACGAGGAAGCCGAGAGACTTCGGCAGAAAAGAGGGAGACTCGAGCATCTTGGGGCTGACAAGGGACGAGGAGCCTTCAGCCTTGTGGACTTCCTGGCTGCTCTGCCGCCGCCTCCGTCGCCAACCTTCTCCCCGCCGAAGGAGGAGGAGGAACAGGAGGAAGAAACAGCACCAACAGAAAACCCGTCACTTCGTAGGCCGACCAGACGCCGGCTGGAGTTTTGATTTACGTGAATTTCAAAAATCAGTTGTATACCGGGCGTGTTTGTGAATAGGAAAGAATTATCGTAATTATTTGATTTACTATTTATTTGATATTAGATGTAAAAATATATCGCTAATTAAAGCGATCAAAACCTGATCGGTTTTATTATTTGTACTTAATATGATTTATTTATTGTATGTTTTAGAAAGATATAATATATATATGTTACACAAATGAATATGGATTTTTACTTAAGTTTCCTGACCAAAAAATAAAGGAAAATGAGAGATGAGACATTGAAATACAAATGAGAGTTGGACATTGTGTAGAGCATATGACTATTCTGCCTTTATAGATCTGACATTCCTTTATCACTGGCCATATCTATATGCCTGCATGTCGTCAGATCTATGCAAAAGTTGTATTAAATTGAAAAAATATAAAAACTTTGAACTGATAGGTGGATGAATAACTAATTTGTCAACGTAACATATAAATTACAACGTAGAATTAGCCATCACTATCAATATTCAAATTGACACTTAAGTGGAAAATCCCAAATAAGAGATTATAGCTCTTTTGTGAATATTTTCCAGACCTTCTGAATAACATTATGAATATTCCGAAGAACAAATAAGGACAAACGGTTGTTATAGCTACCACCTATTGTCACAGAAGTTTATAGTGCTTACATGGTTGTTTGAAGTCTATATGGGAGGAGATATCATAAACCCTGATAACAGACTTTAATTCTTCAGTCTACGTTTACAGTTCATCGTGGCGGTAAGGAACCGTCACTGTAGTGTAGTGTTTAAAACGTGAGCTTTTAAAGGTCATTAGTTTATATCAGAGGAAATACCATAGATTCTAATAGAGTATCAATTGCAGCATAGCCCTACACTATTGCTAACAACAATTTATCAATATATCCTCTGAAGCCATCACCCGGAACACATTCTATTCATTTAAGAATTCCGGTTTCGTTATTCTGGTAGCTTCCAGAACAAACTGGTGGCATGCTGGGATTAGAAAGTTCGAATTCTGTAGCATGGGAAAATGCGCAACGGTTATGCCTAAATCCAAGGAGTTTGTGTGTGGCCATAAATCAAATTTTGTGCATAGGCCTAATCGACACCTTAGGAGGTGTGGTTAAGTGCTCTGGAGTGAAGGATAATCCTTTACCGTGACTTTCAGGTATAAACACGAAATTACAGATTATTTGATTAAGAAAAAAAAAAAAAAAAAAAAAAACTGACTACGTTCGTGCACGGTATGTTACATAGGGTGACCATACGTCCCCCTTTGAGGGGGACAGTTCCTCTTTTTGATTCTTTATCCCCCCAAAAAACTGCGGTCTTGGGAGGACATCCTAAAGTCCCCATTTCAGCCTTTCTTTTTTTATGGAATTACTACAATTGTCCTTAAAAATGAGAGACTAATTTTTGTTTAGAATGTCAGCAATAAATAACGTCTGAATAAAAACAATGTCATTGATAAACCTAATTTATCATTTCCTGTTATTGAATATACCTAGTAAAGATCAAATCAATAGAAAAATACGCCAAAGAATGATGAAAGAATATTTTTCTTTTTAAATAATGTCTGTAATTTTCCTTAAAATTTTAAAGATTAATTCTCTGTTTAAAAAAGCAATAATGTCTGAATAAAAACACTAATTGATAAACCTTAAAATGTCAGCGATAATGTCTGAATAAAAACACTGATTTTTAGACTTTCTAATTTATCATCACCTGTAATTGAATATACTTATATAATAAACTCCTGAATTTATAAAGACTCAACATAAATGCAAGTATTAAAACTTTTATAAGATATCGAAGGTGATGGTTATATAAATAAAAGGAATTATAATAAAGTATTATCAATATTACTGATCCTGTTTTGCCCGATTAATATGATACCACTACAAATTTCCGATGAATGCAGATTCAAATAGTGTATTGATGTATGTATGTATTATATATAAGATATATATATATATATATATATATATTATATCTATATATATATATATATATATATATATATAAAATATACTATACATACATCAAAGGGAGCTTGTTAGCATGCTAATATGCCCACTCCAAAACTTCTCTGAACAGAGCATTTTTAACAGTATATTGTACAGCCGATTCATTACAACCTTAATGGGGCACAAAAATGACACACCAACTACAAGAAGAATTTACACATTAAAGCCTAATGTCAAATTTGAGTTTTTTTGAATAAAATTTTCCTAATTTTCATTGTTTATTAGATAACATACCATATCTGCAACATTAGTTATATTGTCATTCCGATATTCATCCAAACAACTACACTACATTATGTTTTGTAAAAGAGTCTGGGACTTTGGAATACCGCACAGTTTACAAGGAATAACATCTTTCTTCAATACACTGCCAGTAATAACTATATCGTAAAAGAAATCTTATTACAGATGTGCCATTTTGGCTGAAGCTTTACCTTGCACAAAATTTGTACCATTCATGATCTGATCATAATGTTGGAGGCTAATACTCCAAATATTCAAAATTTTCCGTACAACATCCACTTCCCATTGTTGTCGAATTTTTGCCATTTCAGATGTTATTCTTTCGATACTCTGAATAGCTATATTCTGCAACATCCATTAGACATCCTTTCACATGTAAATCATGAGCTATTTCAATCATATAGATAAGGGCTACCACACCAAGATGGTATCCACATAAAGCTCACATCACACTCATTTGATCTTATGTCATGAATAAATTTCTTTAATTTCATAATCAAACCTTCGTCAGTAAGTGACCTAGACTTCAGTGTAAGCAAAGTACTTAGCCTATCTACAAATCAAGATTTTTTTTTTTTTTTTTTTTTTTTTTTTTTTCATAGAAGCATGCTGAAGGCCCACACATATGGCATACAATTCAGCAGCAGTGCTAGAACATCTGCGGTCTGCTCGCATAGATATTTTGTCTTCCACACAAGTCCCACACAAAAAAAAATCCCTTATAACAATGCCACACCCTGTTCGATTTTCAGCAACAGAACCGTCGCAATACATAAGGATGACATTTCCCCTTGGATAACCCTCATTTTCGGGATGAACATTTGCTGTGATTCATGACGATTACAATTTACTTTCTTTTCCTTGCGCGAGTCTATCCTTAGAGCTATATTTCCCATAATCCAGGGCCTGAAACACTGCTTTTGGCAAAGGAACACAAAATCCCTCAACTTCATATTCAAACAATCTTTGACAAAGCTGTTTTGCATATGAATCTCTTTAAGTTGCCACTAAACCCACCAGTGAATTCAACAGCATTCTTTAGGTGAATATCACCACTCGTACTAATCCTCAAGGCGTTAATGGGTGTCGGGTCCATTACTCTGTTAGTGGTGGTTGGGAGGTTGAGCTCCTTTCTCAAGATCTCGATTGGTGTCGTCTTTGGGGAACCAAGTACTGCAACTCTCATAATTTCATTTTGAATGAGCTCCAAAGGTCCGAGTGTGAGGCAAGGATAGGAGCTGAATAGTCTATTATACTTCTCACTGTGGTTAAATATACAAATCTTATAACTGGCACACTAACACATTTTCCATAATTTGAAAATTTTTGACATAATTGAGAACTAGTAATTTTTTAAAGTTTTATTCAATTTATGGTTCGTGACCAATAGGTTTTTTTTTCCATTAACGGACAGTCCTAATGAAAGACAGACTGTAGTTGACCAATTACTAAACACATGATCCTCATTTCTACATTGAATCGGTATGTCATCTGCATATATTATAACTTGTGGTTCTCCATATAATTTATAAGAAGCTATCCTGTCCATAAAGGTGCGTACACACGGTCGAACAATGTCCGACGGACAAACATTGTTACCATACCATAGGCGAAGCAGGATGACGTCATAAGCGTTGAAACGATGAACGTAGATCTGGCAACAAACAGTGGTACCAGATGAGGTTGTATACCAGTGTTTTTACTCTACCCGATACATGATAATTTATAATTATTAGCTTTGCAGTGCTTTATTACAAATTTGAGGAAATTATTGATTTTTTCTTCCAGTTCTTTGGGTAGTTTTTGTGCTATTTTGGTTTTCCTTCTTAGGACAAAGTTATGTCTTTTCATAAACCGAGTACACCATCCTGCAGTTGCTATAAACTCTGGAATGCCCATTTTTCTTGCTTCTCGAATTGCATACAGTCTTATATTACATCGTGTTAAAATAAAACCATTTTCTCGGTTTTCGGAGACCCACTTTGCCACTTTATCTTCTAAATGCGGCCATTTACATTTGGATCCGCGATTTGCACACTTATAAGAGGGAGTTACTATTAATTTTCCTTTTGTTTTCTCCAGCTTCGGACACAGCTTTCCCCGACGCCAAACCGCTTACCAGCTTGAACATTGTTTGTTTTTTCAACTTCAGCTACAACTTGCAGCTTAAATTTAGCAGTATATTTCCTTGCTGATCTTCTCTCCATGGTCTATTCACTCTGTGGGCCGAGTTGTATTAAGCCAACACATCTTGTTGGCACGGGCCTTTCCCTTGTTCGGCCCGTAGTTTCACTGCTTGCATTTCTGAGCTATTTATACAAGCTGATTTACAGTTCTGGCAGCAACATAGGCCTACTCAACAAGATTAGGCATTTGTATTCTCTGGAGGACTGCTAATCCATTAGTATTAACCAGGTGGTCAGTGATCACACACCCTTCATAGCCCAAGCAACTGAAAAACAATTTTTTTCCAACGATGTTTTATCTTTACTGTACTACAATACACACATAATCCTCTATCCGAAGTCCTAAAAACCAAAAAATTCTAAAAACCTAAAACATTTTGGGAAGTAGAGCGTCAATTCATATGGAATGTATAGTCTTGTTACCGTGGCGAGCTCTCTGGCGTGGCTTTCAAAGATCTGCCCTTAAGCCAATTTTACAAAAACAACAACTGCCCGTGCGTGACAGAACTTTGAATGTCCTTGAGACAAACCCCGAGGCTATAATTATAAGATTATAAGGGTTTTTCATTCCCGGGTACTTTAATCTCTTACCTATTCGGCCCTGCTCTCTCCCTCTCCTAAATCTTACAGCTGCCTGGACGAGAGCTTTTTTATGGGACAACATAGGCCCACATTTCGCATTTTCCATACCTATTTATTTTGTATACGATTGCCCTTTCTCGGCTGTGAAGTTGATGTCTGTCCATGGCTGTGAGATGACCAGGAATAACTTGTAAGTCGGTGTCAATGTCACTCCACACTTTAGTCAGGCCAAAACTTTGCAATATCGCATTCAAGCGATATTCAGTCATTGTTTCCTATCTATTATTTTCTCAGAGAGAGAGAGAGAGAGAGAGAGAGAGAGAGAGAGAGAGAGAGAGAGAGAGAGAGAGAGAGAGACTCTGTCTGTATACGATTGTTTATTTTCTCACTCGTCAAACTTACTCTGTTATGCTTTATTTCATATTTCCTTTCTCACCAATTTATTCTATACCTACGATATTAAGAAATCAAAAAGATATGTGTAGAAGGGAGAACTGCCTCCAGACTGTACAGTCAGTATGGATTTAAACGCACGTGGAACTGGTTGAAATATTCGCAACAGCACCAAAATGAGATGCCATGTTGATAGAAAATCTGACTCCGTTTCTTGTTATTGCACAAAAAAACTTTATCAATCGTGAACCTACGTAATTTATTTAAATTCTGCGTAACGGAAAAGATCATATTTGATATCTGTAATGGGAGAAATGGTTTTATCTCTGTTGTTGTTATAAATTTGGCAGATATGCGATCAAACACGTGGGAGGACCAAAACAGCCCAGCCAGAGAGCTCAGCTCATTTTGAAAATATGTACGAGGAAATGGCAGCGCTGCTCAAAAATTTTGTCAAAATGTCACCCTTTTTTCCTGAAAAGTTTGAACGAGTGTAAGAAAATATGGCAGGAGTGCTAATCACCCCCGAGTCTCAACCTTTTGTAGCACGAGTATAGTGTTACATCGAATGTTACGATTAGTCTGTCGTGTTACATTCACATTGTCCAGAACTGCAGTTGTAACAAGTGAATAAATAAGTAAGTTTAAAGTTCGTAACAAGCATCTGTCGGTGGTTATCTTAATGGCTCGTTAAGTGTTCATCAGACATCGGGTTCTTGAGGCGACTTCGAAGTTAGGCTGAGTGGTCGGGGTCATTGCCCTGTGAGTTTCCAAGGAAATCTATCCTCATGGGGAGGTCCCATGCTGAGTGACCGTGGGAATACTGGATTAACTGTGTGGTCCTGACTCCTATAGTGCCCTTGAGGTATTTGCTTTACCTTTTGACCTGAGAGGACCCGCAAGGTCCCGGTACCAGTTTCGACTGTGACCGTTTAGTGTATTTTGTTTCAGTAAGTGTTTTTATATTTATACTGTATTTTGAAATGGTAATATTTTTTGAAATAAAACGAATGCTGTATTCGGTGTAGTTACTTTAATACTAATTCTGTTCACAATACAAATATGATGCTTAGGATATCGGTAATGAGTTAGGTTTTGTAAATGTCGGTCTTTGCCAAATTAATTCAGGCTTTGCCAATTTATTTATTTATTTATTTTTAGCTGATAGGTAAGATGGGAAAAAGAAGAGAGGGTAGTTAGTTAGCTAACCATGGTAGGGAATAATGTAGAGAGTTAAGTATTAATAAGAATAATGTAGTGTGGTTTATCCACAATTTTATTTGGGTAAGGGCACAATTTTTCTAACTATGGCCTTAATATTACAATAACGACCTTACATTATATTAACATGGTGAGTTGTACAGATTACATATTTGAAATTTTTTTTCTTTTTTTTTCTTAATAGTATAATTCTATTAGGCTAAAATTCATATTTTCTAATTTTAACCTTAATGTTAACTTATGGTATGATTTTATATATAATTTTTACTTAGTAAATTCTACATATTAATTTTCCACAAGACATTTCTTAATAGTATAATGGTTGAGGTTCATTGCGATGAATATAATTAAGAAGAAACTCTTCTCCCCCTTCTGTGGTCTTTGTTTTTGGGTGGTTTCTCTCTTCTGCTTCGGATTCTTCTGTCAATTCACTACTGCACTGAACTACTCCATATACTGGTTGCCAGTATATATAATCTGATTAATTGCTTCTACTTTGTTTTTGTTGTGTATTTGATCTTTATCCAGACAATCATATTCTTGATTGTTTCTCATTACATACCTTGATATAATTTTTTTTTGTAATGCGCTTATATTGGAGGTCGATGCTAAACACTTTGGTATTGGTGGATATTCCATTATTTTAAACTTTTGTAGAAATGGGTTTTTATATATGTACATATTCCTAAAACTTTTTAGCTTTGTATTCTGTGTTCTTGATATTCTCAGTCTTTCTGCACATATCTTTATATTCCTCTTTCTTCGAATTGCATTCCTATAGTAGCTGTTCTTGCGCTTTTAGTCAAAGGTAGTAGTTGTTGGGTCTAATATTATTTGTGCAGGTTTGTATGCAGATACTAATACCAGTTAGAATTTAGATTTATTTGTCTTTATCTTCTACTTCTTTTCAAATTTAATTATTCTTTCAATTGGCCCATTGTTTTTTGTGCTACTTGTCTAAGTTGGGTCCCTTCTTCGTGTACTTTTTCTGGGTGTATAACTATTTGAGTTATATAGTCTGCAAAGATCAGTACAGTATTCTGGTAGTGGGGTCACGTCTGATGTATATATAATATGGATAATGTTGGAGTTAGTAAGAGATCCTTGTGGGATTCCACTTAGTAACGGCAATGGAGTCCCTATGCAGTTTTGTGACTATGGTGCTGTTCGATCTTTGATGAAGTTGCATAGTATTTTCTCAAATGCCTCGAAAGTTGAGATGTAATATTTTGTATTGAAGTCCTTGTCTCCATACTTTGTCAAATTACTTTGTCAAATGCCTAAGTTATATCTCTACATACTAGGTTGCATAAGTACTTTCTTCTTTGTGATGATAGTGCAATTCTCCCCTATATTGTTGCTATTGCAATCTGGGCTCCTCTTCCTTTTCTAAATCCATATTTGTTTATATTGTGCAGTTGATTACCTTCTAGGAACAACCCTAATCTGTTGTTAATCATTTTTTTAAGTATTTTACCAAATATTTTTAGTAATGATATTGGTCTATAATTCTCGACCAGATAAGTATCTTTTCCTGTTTGGGTATTTAAATCATTATTGGTTTCTTGAATATAATTGGAAAATGTTCCATTGTATCTCTTAATTTTTCAATGCAATGTCTGGTAAATTTTGAATTATGGCCTTGTTAATTCCCCTTCCTCCTGGTGCCTAGTTTAAGATTTTAAATTATTAATTTATTTTCTAGTAACTCTTATTCTCCTTGTTAGTGGGCGCTCTTCATGGAGTTTTGCTAATATCAGATGCATGGTGCGGATTTTTGAGTTATTGGGTTATTGGAATATTTCCTGCCAGTAGGCCTTGTGCAGTACTTCTTTCTCTTGGTCATCATACATTTTCTCAATCCTATGCTTTATGTATGGTGATGTATTAATTTGCTTCCCATCCGTCTTGAAACGGAGTTATTAGGTTATTGTACTGTATTTGCGTATTTTTTATTAGGTCTTCCGAATTTTGATGATACAATCGGAGTTTTCTTGTACTAACTGCTCTTGTAGTGATACACATCTTCTCATTGTGTTGTTTCAACCTGTTATAAGTATTGTATTTAGGATGTTGTAGTGCCATTGTATTAATTTTTAACTTTCCACTACTAATAGGGTGTGGAAGTGTAGCGTATTTATTTACGTATTGGTATATGATTTATTACAGCTTCCTGTGTCTATATTTTTGTACCATTAAAGTTCTTTTTCTACTATTTCTTTTATTTATATTTTAGTTGAAATTATTCTTGTTTGTCTACTCATTTTCCCTTTCATTTTTGAAGCTTTCCCGACTTGCTCTTTTTATGTTTTGTATTTCTAAGGATGGAATCATTTATTGGATCAGTTGACAATGTGATTACCATTGGTATATGATCAAAGGAGGTTGCTGGTCCTTTCGTAATGGCAATACTGAGGTGAATTTCGCTATTGCCTAATATTATATCTGGCTTTCATTTTCTGTTATTGGTACGGAAGTATCCAAATCAGGTCCTAAGTTAATACATCTTTTATTTATTTATCAATCTATTTCCTGACCTGTGTAATTAAATTACCTTTATCTAAATAGTTGGTGTCTGGCTTTTAGATCCGCAATGAGATAAGTTGGTTCTCTCCTGCTCATTAACTTCATGACTTCAGGAAGTGGGAAATAATGTCTCCTTGGCGGCTGTTAACCTGTCACGATCACTATCGGTCCTTTGTTAGTTTGAATCTGGACTGCTAAAATGTCGTCTTGGAAATCTATTTTGTCTAATATTATTCTTAATTGCTATTGCTATTCCTGCAAAGACTTCATCAGCGGAGTCTTGCATATTTATATAATACACCCAAACATTTTCATAGTTTATTTTCATATAGTCTTCATTGATTAATATTATGCCAGGGTCTTCTTCTATATATATTTTTTAATTTAAATTTGTTTTCCAGGATTTCACGTTGAATTATTTTAATTCTCACTAATTGAGTCCATTTAAATTACAATGTTGTAATAATTATTCTTATCATTTTTCCGTTTTCTGGTGTTCCTGGCTACTGGCGTAGTGTGTTTTGACGCTAAAGTTGATAATCCCTCTGGATTTTGCAAAATGGGAGAACTGGAGAAATCTGAGAAGCTTAGTGGTGAGGCTTGTGTTTTTTTTTTTTTTATCTAATTCAGGTTTTGCAAATTTAACTTTATAGTGAAATTCAACAAATAATCTATGAAATGTTCAATTTAGTTGCCACTTTTGGTGCTGTTGAACACTTAAGCTTCGAGCTGCCGGGTAAGATCAAGGTACCCTGGGTAAGAGTTGTCAGAGATGGGTGTGTGGGCACGAGGTCACACTACTCTCACAACATACTGACAGTGGATCACGATTTTGGGGCATGTGCCATGACGGTGTGAACAGTATCATCACCTGCATACCCTCACTGGAGATATGTGCCCAATCATACACTCTTAAATTGTTAAAGATTTTGCTTGTGTAGCACTTGCTAAGAAAGTTAATTTTATTTTGTTTAGTAGGTTAGTTGGCTAAAGAAGCTGCATAATTCAATGCAATTGCGAAATTCTTTCATTGAACTTAAAATACTGATTCTCAGTGAATCTCTATATTTCAAACTTGATATACAAAATATAGGTTGGGACAAATTCAACAATTATTACTGTATAGACTTTATCAATCAAACTGTAGGTCTAGATATATGAAATAGAATAAAATCCTAGGCTCAAATAGCTGAAAACTCAAAAGTATATACATATATATAGTCACAGGTTAAAATCCCAGAGAACCTAAAAATAATCTTATGCTCACAATCACATAGTTTAAAATCATAGACTTTCATCCCTTAAAACCCTAAACACACATTCCTTTCAAGTTTTTTTACGTTCTGAATTATTTGTTTCATTTATACTAATAAATTGATGAAACTGCTTTCCAAAATTTGTTATGCATCATTGGTAGAAGCTTCTAATTCTGATTTTAGACTTATTCCTCCTTCGAAGAGTTTTTTTTCTTTCTCTCTAAAGTCTTGAAAAAGATTAGCTTTCCATGAACGTGTCGGGTTTTTTCAGTTTGATTTCAAGACCTTTTTCTTCCCTCGAATGAGTCATTCCGCTGCAAGTCTGTTGCATAATCATTAGCCTCATATTTCTTGAAACTAACGTTTTTTCTTCCTTTCTTTAAATTCTATTAAATAATCACTATCCTTAACTTGCTCCTAGGCTTTATTAGAAATTAAATTTTATTTTTCTTCCAACGGTTAGAATCGTCGACAATAAAATAGCAATAGAGCTTCAGAACAAAATGCTGACAAACTATTGTTGACTGAAGCAGACGCCTCCTGACCCCTTGGAGTTCCTCCCTCCGGCGGTCTCTAGAGTCACCGCTCCCTCCAGACTTGGTCTCCTTCAGGGCAGCAGGTCGGAGTAATCTGGGAGTAGACAAGAGCCGGGAGTCTGCTGTAGTCTGGAGTAATTGAGGTGTAGGTTGGATAGGTAGGCGCTGGGAGGATGGCGTCTTGACTGCTTTTTGGACAAATTCTCTGGCGTTGGAGGTTTCCTCTTCTTGGCGTCTTCTTTCTGGTGTAATGTAGCTCTTGTAAAATAAAGAAAATACTCATTAAAAATTTCTGTAACTTATAAATGGAAATCTATGAGATTACTTAAATATTAAGGAAATGTAAAATTAACTATGGAAATGTGTAAAAAAAAAAAAAAAAAAAATTAGGTAAGCACTGTGATATGTGTATTTGCTTCGTACCTACCAAATTTATGACTGAAAAAAAAGTCTAGATGCTATAGATTATCGATTACATAATGGCTAAGGCATTTTCTTGTGCACGTGTACAAAAGTATGCCTAAGTGAAGGAATATCATTAATTGTCGGGCACCACAGATTGTGTGATTAAATGTTTAAGTAATGCTGAAGTTGATTGTAGACTTTTTGTAGACCTTAAGGATTCCTTTGACAAGGCAAATAAGGAAGTCATTTTAGAAAGTGTTGAGTAAAGGCATAAAAGGCAAGTTATCAGTGTGGATTTCAGATTATTTTTCAAACAAAGGCCAGTATCTGGTTTCAGGGTCATGATCTGAAGAGAGGATTTGAATTGGGTACCCCACAAGGGGGTGTTCTCAGCCCTATGCTATTCAATATTCTTATGGACAGGATAGCTTCTTATAAATTTTATGGAGAACCACAATTTATAGTATATGCAGATGACATAACTATTCAATGTAGAAATGAGGATCATGTGTTGTTAGTAATTGGTCAACTACTGTGTGTCTTTCATTAGGTCTGCCTGTTAATGGAAAACAGAAAAAACTATCAGTCACGAACCTTAAATGGAATAAAACTTTAAAAAGTTAATAGTTATAAGTACTTAGGAATGCATGCCAGTTTCAGTACTGAAGTTAGGGATCAAAATCAATTGTCAAAAATATATGCACAGCCAGGTTAAAATTTTAAAAAAATTTGCCGCATTAATGAAAACGTGTTGGTGTCCTAGTTTTAGTTAAGATTGTATATCTAAGCACAGTGAGAAGTATAATAGACCATTCAGATCCTATCCTTGCCTCATACTCGGTCCTTTGGAGCTCATTCCAAATGAAGCGGTGAGAGTTGCAGCACTTCGTTGCCACAAGACAAGAATCAAGATCTTGAGAAAGGAGCTCAACCTCCCAAGCATCACTAACAGAGTAATGGACCTAACACCCATTTCCACTTTGAGGATTAGTACGAGTGGTGATATTCGCCTAAAGAATGCTGTTGATAAATACACTGGTGGGTTTAGTGGCAACTTCAAGAGATATGCATATGCAAAACAGCTTTGTCAAAGATTGTGTGAAAGATTGTGTCAAAGATTGAGGGATTTTGTGTTCCTTTGCCAAAAGTACTGTGTTTGAGGCCCTGGATTATGGGAAATATAGCTGTAAGGATAGACTCGAGCAAGGAAAAGAAAGTAAATTGTAATCAGTCATGAATTACAGAAAATGTTTATCCAGAAAATATCAGAGCATCCAGTGGAAAAGGTCATCCATACGTATTGTGATTGTTCCGTTGCTGAAAATCGAACAGTGTGTGGCATCGGTAGAAGGGAATTTTTTGAGTATGGGACTAGTGCGGAAGTAAAAATATCTAAGCGAGCAGACAGTCGACGTTCTAGCACTGCTGCTGAATTGTATGCCATATATGTGGGCCTCCAGCATGCTTCTATGAAGAAAAAACTTTGGATTTGTAGATAGCCAAAGTGCTTTGCTTGCACCGAACACTGGGTCACCTGCTGATGATGATTTGATTAAGAAATGTAAGAATTTTATACATGACATAAAATCAAATGAGTGTGATGTGAGCTTTATGTGGATATAATCTCACTGAGGTAGTCCTTACCTATATGATTGAAATAGCTCATGATTTAGATAAGAAAGGATGTGAAATGGATGTTGCAGAATATAATTTATTCAGAGTATCAAAAGAATAAAATTCTGAAATGGAACAAATTCGACATAAATTGGAAGTGGATGTTGCACCGGAAATTTTGAATAATGGTGGCAGTAATAGCCTCCAAAAATATGATCAGGTCATGAATGGTACAAATTTTGTTCAAGGTAAAGCTTCAGCCAAGCATGACTGATTTGTAATGAAACTTTATTTAGGATACAGCTATTATTGGCAGTGTTTTGAAGAAAGATGTTATTCCTTGTAAACTGCGCGGTATTCCAAAGTCCCATACTCTTCTTCATAACAATGTAGTGTAGTAGTTTGGATGAATATCGAAATAACAATATAACTAATATTGCAGATATGGTATGTTATCTAATAACGACAATTACGAAAATTGTAAAAAGATATAAAAAATCAATAAATATGACATTAGGATGTAATGAATCAGCTGTACCATTTACTGTTAGAAATGCTTTTGTTAGAGAAGTTTTAGAGTGGCCTGTTAGCATACTAACGAAGCGCTAATTTTGATATATCATATACTATATCAATACACTGTTTGAATTTGCATTCGTCGGAAATGTGTACTGGTATCATATTAATCAGGCAAATCAGGATCAACAAAATTTATAATACCTGCTTTATTATAATTAATTCTATTTATATAACCATTACTGTCGATATCTTATACCTAAGTTTTAATGCTATACATTTTCATACATACCGTGCACAAGCGTAGGCAGTTTTTTTTTTCCCCTGTAATTTCGTGTTTATACCTGAACGTCACGGATTATCCTTCACTCCAGAGCACTTAAGAACCACACCTCCTAAGGTGTCGATTAGGCCTATGCATACAATTTGATTTATGGACACACACAAACTTGCTGGATTTAGGCATTACCGTTGCGCATTTTCCCACGCTACAGAATTCGAACTTTCTAATCCCAACATGTCACCAGTTTGTTCTGGAAACTACTGGAATAACGAAACCGGAATTCTTAAATGAAATAGAATGTGTACCGGGTGATGGCTCCGTAGGATATACGTAGATGTTAGGTTTGTTACCCGAGTTTTTTTACATGCATGTTGATAAATTTCAGTTAGCACTAGCCTTACAATAAGCTGAAAATGGTACTCCATTAAAATCTATGGCATTTCCTCTGATATAAACTCGAAATGACCTTTAGTTAAAAGCTCACGTTTAAACACTACACTGCAGCGACGTATCCGGTTCCTTACCGCCACGGTAAACTGTAAGCGTTAGACTGAAGAATTAAAGCCTGTACTCAGTTCATGACTTCTTCTCCCATATGGACTTCAAACAACCGTTTAAACTCTTTATACTACTGTGACAATAGGTGGCAGTTATAACAACCGTTTGTTCTTTATTTGTTCCACGGAATATTCATAATGTTATTCTCAAAGTCTGGAAAATATTCACATAAGAGCTATAATCTCTTATTTTGGATTGTCTATTTATATATCCATTTAAATATAATTATTTATTTATTACGTTGACAAATTTGGTATTCATCCATCTATCAGTTCAATTTTTTTGCATTTTTCAACTTAACTTTTTGCATAGATCTGACGACATGCAGGCATATAGATATGGCTTGTGATAAAGGAATATCAGATCTATAATAAGCAGAAAAGTCATATGCTCTACACAATGTCCAACTCTCATTTGTATTTCAATGTCTCATCTCTTATTTTCATTTATTTTTTGGTCAGGCAACTTAAGTAAAAATCCATATTAATTTGTCTAATATATATATTATACCTTTCTACAACATAAATAATTAAATCGGTATGTATCTAGCGAGATATTTTCACATATAATATCAAATAAATAGTGAATGAAGTAATAACGATAATGATTTTTGAAAATCACTATTAAATCAAAACGCCAGCCGGCGTCTGGTCGGCCTTCGAAGAGACGGTTTTTCTGCCGGTGCCGTTTCTAATTCCTGTTCCTCCTCCTCCTTCGGCGGGGAGAAGGTTGGAGACGGAGGCGGAGGCAGAGCAGCCAGGAAGTCGACAAGGCTGAAGGCTCCTCGTCCCTTGTCAGACCCTAGATATTCGAGTCTCCCTCTTTTCTGCCGAAGAGACTCTGCTTCCTCTTCGGCCAAAGTCGGCCTCGGCCTCTTCGCCCTTCGCCTAACGTCCTCCCTCCAGTCGGAGACGCCGCCGACGGTTTGCGCGGGAGCTTTCACTCCTCCAACTGCTGCTGCTGGAAAATAACAACACCAACTATTAGGCGATGAAGGGAAAAGTAAACTGATAAAAAAATAGGCAAATGAAACATATCTCGTGACTATGTTAGGCCTAAGAAATTGTTACTCCCTCCAAGATTGTTTGCAATAATATGGAGCACTTTGTTTCAATAAAGGTATCAGTAACCACTAAGAAACAAGAGGTCTATAGTAGAATTAAATAATTCACTTAATGAATAAATTGCAATGAATCGCTAAGACCATCATGCACTGTAATATTTCTTACTATAGTACTAAGACTTAAAAGAATCCGAAATTTACCTTGTTGTACGCACTCCATATTTCCAATTCGAACTCGGAGAGTAATCCTGCAGAAGGAGACGGGAGACCGTATAAGGTGATACCAAGCGAGCACAGGACAGACTGCATAAGAATTTCATCGGGCATCGAGGTTTTATACCAACAGTCAGACCCTGAGGCCATTTTCTCTTCCTTTGGATGTCGTTTTCTTAATGGAAGCTCAATCCCAAAGGTCATTACTCTCAGTGAATTCTGAATCCCCTAATAAGGCGGTAGACCCAACTGGTATATTGACCGTGATAATCCTTTCGCAAAATCTAGGACGCTGACCGTGGCTTCTCCCTCTGAGCCTTAATTGCTCTGTGAACGGAATTATTCTTGGAGGATTATCGTCCCCCTAGCGCACTTTTTTTTTTTTATCTTTTATTAGAGAAAATATACAATATTTTACAATTTTAACGCACTTGGTCAAAATGAAACACGTGCATTGTGGATACACTTTTCCTTGACCTTTTAGAATCCAATTTGGTATTTCCTGGCTTTGTTTCTCTTCTCAGCAACGGAGTTTAGAGCTTATTTATCTTTTAAAAACGTTATCGCCATCAATGAAGATATTTTAGCATAAATTAAATTAAATTTGAATGTTAATTATCACTCTTCAACCTTTAAGTGTAATTTCATAATTTTGGACTGTGGTTTTCACATGATTCACATAGCTTTCAATAATTATTAGGCTTGTTTGTCTTTTTTTTTTTTAATATTTAAAGTTTTTTCCTGTTTAGTTTTTCTTGCGTCTTACGGATGGAGCTATAAACATGGAATGGACGTGTTCGTATAAATGTATTAGAGATGATTGTCACTACGCGGCGTCATAGGAAAGGGTGCAGATGATGCTGAAGGAAGCTATTACAGCATCGTCTTGCAGACGACTTTTTCAACCCTGTCGTCCTCAATTTTCTTCCGATTTTAATGAATATCGGCTCATTGGGAAGCTCTTCAAAATCCCTTATAAATGCCTATAATTAAGCATGTAGAAAATACGGCGCTGCAGTGTTTTAAGTAAAGATATCCAGATATGCATTTGACCTGGGTTCGTTTTTTTACTCTACTGTTCTAAATTTTTAAATATAAATTTTGATAAATTTATCATCAGTTAAAAGCTCTTGAAAAGCACGTTCCAATGAACCCAATGAAGCACGTATATGTCTCATACAATAGAAATAATCATGCAATGTAGCCATGTGCTGAGACTGAGTGATTTCATGTCTTGCCATCGGGTTGTGTAATAAATTTTATCACTAAAGCCTATTGAACTTCTTATATATAATATCCTTCTAGGTATCAAAGTCTTTATACTCTACTTTGCATTTTATGCACTACGTAGGTCTTATCACCTTGGGATTAACCCTGTCACCTGACACAATAGATTTAAATTGTAATTATGTTGACTTATATCAGTCATTATTATAAAAAGAAACACACATGTTAATATAATTTATATTTACAGATCACTTATTAATTAATGTCTGTCTCATTTAATAATTATAATCTTGAGTCAATTAAGTCTATTATACAGGCTGGCTTACCACTAAATTACAGAATTTGTAGACAATTTTATGCTAAATGTACAAAAGCTGAACTCGAAACACTGGGTATTACTGCCCCTTGAAGAGAACAAGTTTATTGCATTTCTGGTGAATGCTTCTACCCTGCAATGCCTGACTGTGGAGTCTGGCTACGCGGTGGTAGCGTCAATCAAAGTAAATGCCCACAATCAGGCGAATCACATCAAAGTAGTGATTTATCTACACCAAAGGATGTCTGCTTCACTGGCGCCATAACAAAGCTCTCTCCACCCTTTGCAATGACAACAGCTGCACAGGTCGGATTTCGCGCATGTCCATTCCATGTTTATAGTTCCATGATCTTCCTTCGTTCTGTCGAGGTTGTTTCACGATTGCACATTTGTCATTTTGAAGACTAATCTCTGCGCATTGGAACTGCACTCTCTCTCTCTCTCTCTCTCTCTCTCTCTCTCTCTCTCTCTCTCTCTCTCTCTCTCTCTCAGATTTCTTTTGTTTTCAAAGCTCCATCTTGGGTTATTTCCTTGGAAAAATGTTTATAGTTACAGACTTATTAGTTTATATTTTCCTTTGTTTGAGAGCTCATGCTTCCGTTCTGGGGTGATATCCAAAGTTCCTTGTGATGAGACCCAAAACTATAAGTTCTATAATTGTTTCTTCCTCATCATCGCCTTTCTTAATTTATATTTTCATTTCATATTCTATTCCTGATAATATAATCATGACACTACATTAATTATAATGAGATGTGTTTCTTACATAATTTTTTTAAAGTTATTTATTAATTTATTTATTTTTAAGAATCGAGAATCGATATCCTTATTTGCTCAATGAAAGCAAACTTAACTGGTATCCTATCCGCACGAAAATTCATTCCTAATTAACCTATGAGGCAGACCATAGTTCCTCCTCTGAGGCCTTTAATTCCCATTCCAAACCGGTATCAAGTTCTAGCATGTCATTCCAAAATGAAATGAGCTCTCCGCGTGAGTTGATCTCTGCATATCTGCCAAATCTATAACATCAACAGATAAGTAAAACATTTTTTCCCACCATCACAGACATCAAATACCATCTTTTTCGTTACGCAGAATTTAAATCAGTTACATAGATCCACGACTGAAAAAGTCTTAGTTTTAAGGGTATTTATCTATTTATTTATTTTCAATAAAAAACTGAATCAGATCTTCTATCAACATGGCATTTCATTCAATCAGCTCCTCGTGCGTTTAACGCCATTGGTAAGCATCTACAAATGTTTCCAGGGGTACTTTTCTTCTTTACTGTACACCGTCTAGCAGTCATTATGACTGCCATTTGCAAAATCCGTTCCATGGTGATGTACTTCGGGACTTTGCAATCATCCCTTCGACATCTTGCAGCTGTCCAACACGAGGGATCCTTCTTCAAGAGCTCTGCAGACTGTTGATCTTTAACGGAAATTATAAATTCCCCTCTCAGGTTCGGTCTGGCTTGCAGTTTCGCTTCTGGGTATTTCTTTTCGAGTGCCAACACAGCAGCGTAGGACGTTTGCTCTTGCAAAGTCACTGCTCTGAATTTTTAAGTGCTGGAAAGTCGATGTTGCTGGTCATGATAGGCGCTGTAGATGTCGAGGTGTTTGAAAAGTTGATAACGCTCATAAAGGTTTTTTTCCTCTTCTTATGGACTTCTGGAAGCCCTGTTCGTCGAGGGAGGGCATGTCCACCAGCTGGGGGCCAGGAGACGTCGGTCGCTCCTCTGCCATCGTCGAGAAATAATCCATGACAGCCTCAGTAGACTGCCGACAAAGTAAACCGCAAGAGAGTCTTCTATAATAACTGAAAATTATTACACAAGACGACTGTGACTGACCCGATCTTCTCATTCTTCTCTGGGTGCGTCAGGTGAGAGGAGCTCTGCCTAGTCCTGTTATTAGACCTAGACCTAGACCTATACAGTGCGTCACAATGGACAGCTGCAGCCTAGTTAATGAAGGTGAATTAGTGAGAATCTGTTAAGAAGGACTAATGCTTTTTTTGTTTTAACTATTGTTAATGGATAATTTGCAGTTAAGTTTAGAAGTTAATTAATACAGTTTTGTCAGGATGTTCCGAGGCATAACTCAGACACTTACAGAGAGAATCTGCAGTAAATGGTATTATTTTTTCAAAATGTGTCTATATGTGATTTATTATCAGTTTCATGAATCACCACATAATGTGGTCGTGGAATGATGAATGTGACGCTCATAGGAATAAGGCTGAGTGATGCAATTGTTTTTTTCATTACAATTACAAAATGTATAACATTCTTTTAGAATGTTTCACCTGAGACGTCATAAGGAATAACTATTATTTTTCAGTGGTATCAGTCATGTTTAATGAAATTTGTTGTATTAGGATTAACATGCTTCAAAAAAAGGTTATGTGACCAATATTTGTTTAAAAACATACCTTTAGATGAATGTTTATAAAGATTACCTGAATTAAATTAATCCTCACTCATGGATTAGGTTTTTAACTTTTCATTTGTAAGCCCTCAACATAATCGTAATTTTACAGCCTCATATATTTTATGGTAATTATGAAAGACTCTTTCGTCCTCAAGGATTTTATTTAAGAATACATTTGAAGTTCGTTTATATAAACGTAATATTATAGACTTAGTATATTTTAGAGTAACTAGTGAAACTTGCTGTCAATTATTTTTTATATTGATCTCACATAAATTATGAGAGAGAGGAAGAAAATTCCTTGATTAGTTTTATATAGGCTGGCGCTTGCATATATCTGTAGTACTTCGCCTCTCTCTCTCTCTCTCTCTCTCTCTCTCTCTCTCTCTCTCTCTCTCTCTCAATCTCTCTCCCGTGTGCTGCCCTGTATATGCCAAAAACTGTTTGGTGCAAACGACTCAGTGGGCCTATACCAATACATTTTTGTACACGTGCACAACAAAATAACTTGCGTGTTATGTAATTGATAACCTATATCATCTGGAGATTCTTTCAGTCATATATATGACGGATAAGAATCAAATAGACCTATATCAATCGTTTAATGACTCGACAACGAAACACGATATTGAACTACAATAATATATCAAATTGGAAAAACAATTCGAAGAAATATACAGTTTACACTGCAAGTTAAAGAATTATTGCAAATTATAATTATATATTTACATGCTCGTAACCTTATAGACACATTTTAGGGGAATTATGAAGAATTCCTTCGTCCTCAGTTTTATTTAAGATATTGTCATATTACCATAATCTTATAGATTTCCATTACAGTTGTTAGAAAAACTTCATTTGTCAGTTTTATTCAACATTATTGTAATTATATATATTTATATTATGCTGAGTTAGGCCTACATTACACCAGAAAGAAGGAAAGTCGAGGAAACCTCCAACGCGTCGGGAACCCAGCATCCCAGCTCTTAAAAAACAAATTATAGTACTAGGTATCTTTCTTACTCCCCAATTACTCCAGACTATCACTACAACAGACTCCCGGCTCTCGTTCACTCCCTTTTTACTCCAACCAGCTGCCCTGAAGGAGACAAAGTCTGGAGGGAGGAACTGCAACGGGTCAGGAGGCGTTCTTTTTTCAATAAAATATGGAGTTTCTGTCCAAGGTTGTATTATTTCGAAGCTCTGGACAATTTTGTTGTGGATGCTGCTGACCGTTGGAGGAAAGGTTTAAAACAAATAGAACAGAACAAAAATGCTACAACATACAGTTTATAATTAGGGGAAAAGTAAACAAGATTAAATAGGAAAGAACAAATTTATTGTGCCTGTAACCTCCAGTAGGTCTAGTTCCTCCCACGGAGCAATTCAAATTTGTACGGAGGAGCAGTTGCCAGACTCTCAGGTTTTGAGGAAGAAATTATCATACGGTTAGGATACCTGTTATAGATGTAGCTCTGCCCCTTTTCCTCGGAATTTATGTTGTGCATTAATTGATGGATTGTGGGTTACCTGGCGTCACAACTACTAGGGTCACTGACGCCGAATAATGTGCATTAAGAATAGGACTCCTGAAGGCAGACTGATCTTGAGGGTGAATGTATCGCTAACCGCACCTAAAGCATCAAAATAAAAATTTAAAAAAACATTGAAATATACCTCATATAACAGACAATTTTTTTTAAGGAAAACATATTGAATGACCTTTTCCATACGTGTGTATTGTATGGTGCCAGTCATTGCCGACTGGTAACTTGGAGTATCTTAGAAAAATAATATTGTCACAAATTAGTCTATATTCACATATATCCGGCAACATACCATGATTTATTGTAAATGAAATAGTCACTATATCTTTAATGTGCTTTGAAACAGACATTTCTAGATTTAACTAATAAAGTTCTGAAAAAAAAAAGTTTTCAATTTGATACTCCATCATGAAAAGTGGTATTTTTTTTTTTTATCTTTTATAAGAAAAATATTACACTTCATTTACCTAATAAGTAAGATAACACCAAAATATTACAAAATAATATACCTGCAATATTTAAAAATTATTATTGATTACAAAAAGAAAAAAATTAGAATCAAAACCAATATCCTTTTTACTGAAAAGTATATTCGATGATTTCAGTGTTACAATAGCACAAAGGAACGACAATTAGTGTTACATTGAATATTATGTATAGTCTGTCGTGTTACAATCACATTGTCCAAAACTGCAGTTGTAACAAGTGAATAAGTAAGTAAGTTTAAAGTTCGTAACAAGCATCTGTCGGTGGTCAGTCTTAATGGGTCGTTAAGTGTCTATCAGGAATCCGGGTTCTTGAGGCGACTTCGACGTTAGGCTGAGCGGTTGGGGTCATTGCCCTGTGAGTTTCCAAGGAAATCTATCCTCCTGGGGAGGTCCCATGCTGAGTGACCTTGGGAACATTGGATTAACTGTGTGGTCCTGACTCCTGTAGTGTCCCCTTGAGGTATTTGCTTTACCTTTTGACCTGAGAGGACCCGGCAAGGTCCAGGTACCAGTTTCGACTATGATCGTTTAGTGTATTTTGTTCCAGTCAGTGTTTTTATATTTATACTATGTATATAATGGTAATATTTTTTAAATTAAAAGTGAATGTTGTAATAGGTGCAGTTACTTTAATACTAATTATGTTCACGATACAAATATGGTGTTTAGGACAACGGTAATCGACAAATTAATTCGGGTATTGTCAATTTATTTTATTTATTTTTAGGTGATAGGTAAGATGGGGGAAAGAAAAGTGAGGGCAGTTAGTTAGCTAACCATTGTAGGGAATAATGTAGAAAGTTAAGTATTAATAAGAGTAATGTAAAGTGTGGTTTATCCGCAATTTTATTGGGTGGGTAAGGGCACAATTTTTTTAAAACTATGACCTTAATATAACCTATTGCAATAATGATCTTACATTATATAACATGATGAATTGTACAGATTTTAACGTTAATGTTTAACATAACGATTTTTGCAATTTATTTACGTAGTAAGTTCTACATATTACTTTTCCACAAGACATTTCTTAAAAGTATAATGGTTGAGGTTCATCGCGATGAATATAATTCTATAGATTCTCTTCTCCACCTTCTGTGGTCTTTGTTGTTTGAGTAGTTTCTCTCTTCTGCTTCCGATTCTTCTGTCAATTCACTATTGCACTAAACTAGTTACTAACCATATACTTGTTGCAGTATATATAAATCTGATTAATTGCTTCTACTTTGTATTTGTTGTGTATTTTATCTACATTCGGATCATCATATTCTAGAGGAAAAGGTATAAGAGCTATATACAAAATAAATATTCTCTATAATTTACAGCAATTGTTTCCTCAAAATCCATATTTCTTCAATGTATTCAGCTTTCTCTTTTTTGTTAAATTTTTGCAATTTTGAATGTTTTCATTACTTTTCTTACAATAATTGTTTAGTAGGGCATTGGAGGAAGCAAATATCAACATTTTTTGAATTTTTTCTATGCTATGCCCAGCATCACAATCATTTAGAGGTAAGAAGGCATCATTATCAGAAAGGACAGTGAGTGAAATGTCCGTGGCCAAATTCCTTTGATACATCGATTGTATAAAATCAGGATACTGTGACAGTTTATCAATGGGTTATATAGTTAAAAGAAAAAAAAAAAATTAGGTGTACTTACAGATTCATGTGGATAAAGAAGCCTTCCTCTGCTTATACCCTGAATGTAACTGTTATTGTCTGGTAAGCTATCTTTGTTTCTTGGCAAGTAAGTAAGTCTTTACAGGAGCTGCACTTAAGTTTTTTCACAACAGCATACACACAATAGCCGGCAAGGTATGTTATAACCGGGAAAAGATCCATACATTTATCAATATCATCTTGACTGACATCAATATAAAAAAAATCGTTATTTCCGGACTCCTGATTATTCATGCCCTCCCAGTTCGTTTCTTCGAAAATTTTCAGTTCGATGTTTTTATTATTAAAAGTTATTCTAAGAACAGACATTAACCTCAGTTTTTTTTCACACTCAAACACTTGTCGTAAGGAAATGTTGTAATTGCAGCCAGCAAGTCGACGATATTTACCAAATCTATTTTCAAGTTGATCGGTTTGAAATTTTCCTGGTAAGACATATTTCATTTTTAATTTTTCTACACAGTATTTTGTTATTTCTATCATTGCATTAGTTGTGTGTTTTAAGGCAGTGAATGTTCCCTACTCAACTTTCCACCAGTTTTAGTCATATTATTCCAGAGATCTAACCAGGAATGGAATTTCTGTAGGAAAATGTACTTCTCGTCATTTACATTATATGTTAGTGGAGTTGCATATTTATTGTGAAGCCGAGTACCTTTATGTGGATGTTTTACATTCATTATGGTCCACCAGAGATAAATGACTTTAATATAATTAGCTGCATCAACAGAATTTGGCAAACAGTGTTCTTTTCCCGTTGTCAAAAGTGCTTCTATGACATATTCATTGAAAATTTGTAGGGCAAGGCTGACGTTTTGCCTTTCTAGACTCGATGGATTTAATGCCTTTGATGTAAGTTTGTATGCATATCTGAGGAGAGAATCGGCTTCTAAATTGTGTAATTTATGCAAAGTGGCAAATGGAGCATTACATATTTTGGGTGCAGTGTGGAATGTACTGTCAAAGGGAAACTCAGGAAAAATCATGTTTTTTTATCAGCATCTCTTTGATTGATCGTTATTTCTGATGCACTTCAGCAAATGCACACAGAGTCAAACATGAAAAAAAAAGAGGGCGGGAGTTATCTGCAGGGTGTTCATACATAACTGAAGGTTTCGGTGGTAAAGAGAAGTGTGACATAGCTTTCTGATTTATGGCATTATTGTCTGTTAATACACAAATTACTCTGAAGCCAATATTTTCCAAACCAATGATTATCTGCTTTATGAAAGTAAACAAATTTCCTGCTGTCATAGATTTTGCTGGCAAAATGTGAACGACATCTTTAAATCCAGAAAACAAACTATTTATCATGAACACAAATGCGCTAGTAGCTGCCTCAGTTCTGTCGTAAGCTGATCCAACGATACTACCACCTTTGTAGTCATAATAAGGCTTAATATGAATTTCATCGATCATCAAGGTCACTGTTATATCACTTTTTGAGAGATATTTGAATTTATTCTTGACATACAAAAGAAAAGTTCTAGCATTTTGTTCAACTGCAGGACTTAAATTTTGTGATATAGTCAGTCTCCTTACAGTAGAATAACAAGGTAACATCATATAATTAGTACTCTCCTCAAAAAGTTATATCCTTTGGGGGAACAGTTATATAGGAGGGACGAAAATATCAGAAAGTCTGGTGAATACTCAGGTCTTTTCAGAGTCATCAAGTGAAGTTGTTCACATATCATTGTTACTGTACTGAAAAACTTGTATGACTCATTCTTCAAAAGTGACAACACAGTAATAGCAAACTGTAGCAAAAAAAATGACTCTAGATGGATCAGTTGCTTGCTCCTGTAAATCAGTGTTTTTAAGGGGCGTAAAAGTTCTTCGAGAGATTTTATATCATTGATAACTGCAGGAATCTTGTACTCTACTAAGCTATGCACTTCAACACTATTTATAAATGCTTTAACTGCACATCCTGTGTCAATAATAAGGGAAGATTGTATTTTAGTATGTGGGTATTTGAAAAAAATGTGATATTTGCAGGGACCCTTCTCTCCTTTTTACTGACCAAAAAGAGTCGAGAAAACCTAGCTTTGTCTCCAGTTCATCCAAATTTGTAAAGTTGTTTTGGAGCTGGTACTCCAACTTGTCTCCAATGTCTTTTGCAACTGCAGCCTGGATTGCTGCCTCTTCCTTTCTCTTCCTTCTAGCAATTGGGGACTCTCGAGATGTAACGTCAGTTGACAGATAAGCAGGAGCGTTTGGTATCTTCATTGGAATTGCCCCCTCACGAAGTCGTGGCCTTTTCAACTTGGCAGTTAATCTGGTCCCAGTTTCTTCATTAAACAACGAAGTCTCCCACTCGATGTCCTCCGGACGAAAGTGCAGTTCGCATTGGCCTAGCACGCTAAACAATAGTATTTACAAAATGAGCTGAGCTCTCTGGCTGGGCTGATTTGGTCCTCCCACGTGTTTGATCGCATATCTGCCAAATTTATAACAACAGCAAAGATAAAACCATTTCTCCCATTACAGATATCAAATATTATCTTTTCCGTTACGCAGAATTCTAAATAAATTACGTAGGTTCACGATTGATAAAGTTTTTTTTTATGCAATAACAAGAAACGGAATCATATTTTCTATCAACATGGCATCTCATTTTGGTGCTGTTGCGAATGTTTCAACCAGTTCCACGTGCGTTTAAATCCATACTGACTGTACAGTCTGGAGGCAGATCTCCCTTCTACACATATCTTGATTTCTTAATATCGTAGGTATAGAATAAATTGGTGAGCAAGGAAATATGAAATAAAGCATAACAGAGTAAGTTTGACGAGTGAGAAAATAAACAAACGTATACAGACAGATTCTCTCTCTCTCTCTCTCTCTCTCTCTCTCTGAGAAAATAATAGATAGGAAATAATGACTGAATATTGCTTGAATGCGATATGGCAAAGTTTTGGTCTGACTGAAGTGTGGAGTGACTTTGACATCGGCTTACAAGTTATTCCTGGTCATCTCACAGCCATGGATAGACATCAACTTCACAGCCGAGAAAGGGCAATCGTATACAAAATAAATAGGTATGGAAAATGCGAAATGCGGGCCTATGTTGTCCCATAAAAAAAAAGCTCTCGCTCGGACAGCTGTAAGATTTAGGGGAGAGAGAGAGAGAGAGAGAGAGAGAGAGAGAGAGAGAGAGAGAGAGAGCAGGGCTGAATAGTATGGAGATTAAAGTACCTGGGAATGAAAACCCCTTATAATCTTATAATTATAGCCTCGGGGTTTGTCTCAAGGACATTCAAAGGTCTGTCACACACGGGCAGTTGTTGTTTTTGTAGAATTAGCATAAGGGCAGATCTTTAAAAGCCACGCCAGAGAGCTCGCGACGGTGACAAGACTATACCTTCCATATGAATTGACGATGTCCTATACGAAGATGCAGGAGATGAAGATGAAATGATCAAAGATCTGGATGATGATGAATATGATGACGGCCTTGATGGCGAAGAATTCAGAGCAGTATTTGATAATACGGACACGGAGAGTTACTTAGGAGGATTTTAGTTTATTAATTGTATGCATTTTTTTTACTTTAATAAATCTTCACTTACCTGTGTATCCTAAAATAAAAATAATATTTCAAGTAACAAATGTTTCTTTTACCGAGTAAAACAAAATGCAAAAAAATCCTCTTCGGTATTGTGCCTTAAACCAAAATAATGCAAATGGCGCACGATCGCTCTTTTGTATTTTAAAATACAGTAGTAATATGAGAATGCATACAATATTATTGGATACAGTGAAGTACAAGTAAAGCATAACTTTTTAAAAGATCTACTGTTTTCCTCCGATAGTAACTATCGCAATCTGCCGATTTGGGAAAGCATAGACGGTACGCTAATTTTATACCGAGTGTATGATGCGACCCCTTTAAAATTAGCTTCAAAATTAGGTTTCAAAAGTCGCATAATATGCGAGTATATACGGTATATGCAGATGACATAACGATTCAGTGTAGAAATGAGGATCATGTGTTGGAAGTGATTGGTCAACTACAGTCTGTCTTTCATTAGGTCTGCCCGTTAATGGAAAAAAAATACCATTCACGAACCATAGATGGAATAAAACTTTAAATAGTTACTAGTTATCAGTATACTTGGGAAAGCATGTCGGTTTCAATACCGAAATTAGGGATCAAATCCATTATGTCAAAAATATATGTACAGCCAGGTTGAAACCTTCAAAGCGTTGTCAAATTATGGAAAATGTGTTAGTGTACCAGTTATAATATCTGTATATCTAAGCACGGTGAGAAGTATCACAGACTATTCAGCTCCTATCCTTGCCTCATACTCGGGCCTTTGGAGCTCATTCCAAATGAAGCGATGAGAGTTGCAGTACTTTGTTGCCCAAAGACGACAAGAATCGAGATCTTGAGAAAGGAGCTCAACCTCCCAACCACCACTAACAGAGTAATGGACCCGACACCCATTTCTACTTTGAGGATTAGTACGAGTGGTGATATTCACCTAAAGAATGCAGTTGATAAATACACTGGTGGCTTTAGTGGCAACTTCAAGAGAAATGCATATGCAAAACAGCTTTGTCAAAGATTGTGTAAATATGAAGTTGAGAATTTTGCGTTCCTTTGCCAAAAGTACTGTGTTTGAGGCCCTGGATTATGGGAAATATAGCTCTATGGATAGACTCGCGTTAGGAAAAGAAAGCAAATTGTAATTCTCATGAATCACAGCAAATGTTTATCCAGAAAATATCAGATGATTCAAGGGAAAATGTCATCCATATGCATTGTGATTGTTCTGTTGCTGAAAATCGAACTGGGTGAGGCATCGTTAGAAGAGATTTCCTGAGCATGGGACTAGTGTGAAAGAAAAAAATATCTGAGCGAGCAGACAGGAGATGTTCTAGCACTGCTGCTGAATTGTATGCCATATACTATGTGGGCCTCCAGCTGCTTCTATGAAGAAAAAAAAGTCTTTGGATTTGTAGATAGCCAAAGTGCTTTGCTTGCACTGAAATTTAGGTCACTCACTGACAATGATTTGATTATGAAATTAAAGAAATTTATTCTTGACATAAGATCAAATGGGTGTGATGTGAGCTTTATGTGGATACCTCCCCCCACCCCCCACCTCTCTCTCTCTCTCTCTCTCTCTCTCTCTCTCTCTCTCTCTCTCTCTCTCTCTGTAGTCAGGGTTTGGGGAGCTCCTCTTTAATAGGATATTTTTCGTGGTTATAATGGTGGCAGGCATGGAATGGTTCTTGATTCTTGAATTTGAATGTGCAGTGACAGTGATAATGGTATAGAGTTTACTTACACCTAATGTGAACATAGTTAAAATAGCACTTCAAAACAGTTAAATCTGAGTAAGAGACCCCTGCACAAATTTTTCCTTTGCCGCGCAAGATTCTAAAAAGGTGATGATTCACGTCTCTCGAATATTGAACATCGTTTCTTGATATCTTAAAATACTGTAGCTATTATAGTATTCATCTTACAAAATAAATAAATAAATAAATTCAAATATGTATCCAGACATTGTTAATGAAGTAGGAGAAGAAATGAGGAGAGGAAGCAGACAGAGAGAGAGAGCGAGAGGCAATCCTCTTTTATCACTGAACAGTCCTTCACGGCAAACACTTGCCAGATATACAAAAAGCGAACTACAAAAGCATTGCAGTCAACTAGGACTAAGAGGTATTTGGACGAATGAAGATGCCTTAATTGATAAATTAATGGAGCATTATAAAAATATTGGCGAGAATCATTCATCGCCTGGGCAATCACCTAACGAATGCGTTATTTATTGTGGAACCCAAGATCTACTCGTCGAGGATATTACAGTGGAGGGAATTATCGACAATCTGGGAACTGTTATTGCTGAACTCAAAGAGAAAAATCAAGAAATAGAGGTCAAGGTCTGTGAGCTTGTACCATCAATGAAAAATAATTTACCTGAAAGAATAACCGAATATAATACTACAATGGAAGAATAATGTAATAAAAATGGAGTTACATCGATTAAAACACAAAAATTCTTCAAGCTACGAACTGGCGACCTAGATATTAACTGTTTCGATGCCCAAAAGGATAAATGTTATGATTTACTTAATAGAGTAGGTGCCATTAGATTGTTATATGCTATTTCCTCTCTATGCTTAGATAACTTTGTTTGTTCCAACTGGAAAGCTGTCGAATCAATTTATGTAGTTTTAACAATAATATTCTCAGACCTAATACTATGAAGATTTAAGAGACCTAATACTATGGAAAATGTAAGAGACCTAATACTATGGAAGATGTAAGAACGGAATTTTTGGTAAATCGAGTGAAAAGGGAAGAAATATAACAAAGGCCCAACAAAATAAAAACAAATACTTTAGGAATGAGAACCTCTCTCGAGTAGGAAATGCCAATCCTTAAATTTGTTCTGGATATAATAATGATAGTAATGGCTCAGGCTATACTTGTAGAAATAACAAAACTGGCAACTATAGAAATCATCTTAATAATAGAGGTAATAGATACGGCTGCTATAACGGCGGGAAATTTAATCACCAACAATCGAACTGCAGATTTGATCATAAACTAAGATGTAACGTATGTTATGAATTTGGTCACAAAAGTAGATTATGTGAACAAAACCCCAACTACTATACTCTGGCTACAAAAGGTTGAGACTCGAGGGTGATTAAAAAGCACTGCTGACATATTTTCTGAAAGTCGTTCAAACTTTTAAGGAAAAGGGGCGACAATTTGGTAGATTTGGCAAAACTAAGGGTCACAGAAATACGAGAATTGTCTCGATTATCTGTCACCTCGGAGGTCAAAACATCATACTACTTGGGCAAGGTCATGGGCCTCCTATACATTTTTCGAGTTGCTCGATGCAAAATTTCAGTAAGGCTATATATACAGACATATGCATTATGTATATATTAAGTATATATATAAATCCCAATTAAATTTTGCATGTGTATGTGTGTGCACATATATATATATATATATATATATATATATTCATATATATATATATATATATTTAATATATATATATATATATAATATACTATATATATATATATAACATATTATTATATATATATATATACATATATATATATATATATATATATATATATTATATATATACTTTTATATATATATATATATATATATATATATATATATATATATATATATATAACAATATATATATTCCTATATATATATATCTATATATATACATATATATATATATATATATATATATATATATATATATATATATGTATATATATATATATATGATAATATATATATATATATATATATCTTATATATAAGTAAATACGTTAAATGCATTGCTGGCATATATTACTTTTTAAAAAAAACAAAGTCACTGTGAATAAAAGCAAATAGCTGGACAGTACGCTCTTATAATGATCCCTTCTCCGGATTAACACCTCAGGATTAACCTCCGGATTAACCTTAACCTCAAGGAGGTTAATCCTGAAAACGTACCTTTTGGATTAAGATTAAATACCTCCTTTGGCAATATGGGAGACGTGTCAACGCTGCTAATTGTACGAAAGTCTCAACTTTTCGTAGCTCGAGTTTTTTTTTTTTTATAGGATCTTGGCCAGGAAGATGGTGCCGACAGGAAGACTTCTCCTATAGATGCAGTGATATGTTAACGGTAGTCCATATTAATGCCCAAATCCTTGTTGAGTCATAAACCTGAAAAAAAGAAACTTGTGTTAAACGACAAAACATTGATATTCTATGTGTTAGCGAAAACATGGTTATAGACTAATATAAGAAGACGCATTTATAAACATTCCCGTTGGTAGGATGGTCTACCTGTCCGATCAAAGGTTGGCGGGGTGGAGGGGTGTAGAAGGGGTATGTTTATTTGTCAGAAACTTTTATTGAAAGTCCACCGAAATGAATTTAACGATCGAAAAATGTGAGGGTGCAGAAGACAAGTGGATCCAATATCGCAAGTTTGCTTCTATTATGTAGGATGCGACATCGCCATCTCAAAGCACTGGCAAATGGGGATTTATGTTGATCTGCTAAAGACCGAGAATAAAATGTATAAACTAATTAAAAAAACTAAATTTCGATCAGATAGTAAACAAACCTACTAGAATTACTCCTACATCAGCGTCTTTAAATTGATCTCGTCAATAGCAAATGCTAAACATAAGATAACAAATATTGATATTATTATACCAAGCTTCGTGGCAGATCACGAGACAATCTTAAACTCATTTGAATATTCGTAAGCCAAAAAAGAAACTAATTTAAAAAACTTTTAGATGTTTGCAAAATTATTCTCCAGACTTTCTTTGTGTTCCCCTCACGAATAACGTCATTATATCAAATGGAATTTTAAATACTGACAATGTAAACAGCCAAGTTGGAATTTTAAACGACGTCTTTACATCGTGCCTAAACATTTGTGCTCCGGTTGTAACGAAAGAAATCGTTCGTCCCCCTATGAAGGGGCACCCTGGATAACAGATGAAATTAAGAGGGACGTGAAAGAAAGAGACAGACTGAAAAGTGAGTTAAAAAAATCAAACTTTGAACATCTCTCTGAGAGAAAAACATAAAAACCTGAAGAAGAGGGTAAATTCAAAGTTAGCTGGAAACCGTAAGCAGTATTACAAAAGCGAATATAAGGAAAGCTTAAAAACGGCAATGGTTTTCTGCTACTTGGAAAATGACAAAAAATATGCTATTTAATGGACAACAAACAGAGAGGAGCTCTATGCCATTGCCAGCAGTAACTGATGTACACTCTAAGGATGAAAAATTCAAGGATTTTTTCGCTGAGGTTGGGAAAAAAACTTTCGAAAAAACCCAAGAGCAAATTAGGAAATGTAATATCTCTACTGAAACAGTACGTAATATTCCAGTTGGAAAATTAGATAGTTTTAAGCCTACTCCTGTTGATTGTAATACTGTCATTTTAATTATAAAAAATCTCAAAAACACAAATGCTTGCGTTTCATTAGGGATGGGTTATACATTATTGCATTTTACCTTACAGTTATAATTAACACATTCATAGCCGGAGTTATGGAAAAATCCCCACGTAATTCCTGTTTTTATGATTGGTGATATGGACGACGTCTTTAACTTACGTCTTTAATTATCGTCCTATATCTTTGCTACCGAATATTGTCAAAACGTTCTGAAAAAATAATTGCTATTCAATTACTGATTTTCTAGAGACAAATGGTCTAATCTCACAAAGTCAACACGGCTTCAGACCAAAATTATCAACTGAAACGGCTCTATTAAAAATATCAGATAAGATTTATAATAACATGGATAATAAAAAAAGTTTCACTACTCCTTTTACTTGACCTCTCAAAAGGCTTCGACAGCGTGAATCACAATATATTATTTGATAAATGTACATCACTGAGTATAGATCCACTCTGGTTTATGAATTACTTACGTAACAGATCCCAGCCAGTTAAAATAGGTCAAATTGTCTTCTCAAAAAATTGTAGAGTTAGGGTACCCCAGGCCTCTATTCTTGGCCCAATACTCGTTTGTAATATATGTCAATGATCTGGTAAAAATCACCTACCCGGCCTGTTTTCGTCATCCAATACGCCGACGACACCCGATCTTCATTGAAGGAAATGTAAATGAAATAGACGAACTAATTCATAGGACAGAATAGATACTAAAGAAGGCCAAATACTACTTTTCTTAACTAATGGTTTGCTTCTTAATGAGAAAAAAACACAATTCATTTTAATAGGTTCCCTTCCCCGACAATATATATCATAAATTTGGGAGAAAACATGTGCAAATAGATTTTAATGGAAATATGACAAAACCCATGAAAGCTGTAAAAAATCTAAGGGTTTACTTTGACAGATATATGAAGTTTGAAACGCATATAGCTGAAATTAATAAGAAAGTGATGGGTACTTTAATTTATTTAAATAGAGTAAAAGATTCATTTGATTCTTCTACGCGTAAAATGGTTGTTCAGTCGCTGGCTATGATTATAATCAACTACTGTTCAAGAACTTGGGGAGTAACTGGCTCTACACAAATGAAAAAGGGTTCTTTCAAAAATTTCAAAACTTTGCCGCCCGAGTGGCTGTAGGTAATGTACAGAAAAAAAAGAAAAAGAAAAAAAACATGAACTCATATCCCGTTACCTCAAAAAATTAGAATGGTTAAAGATAAAACACAAATATACCATAGATGTCTGTAATCTGGTATTCAAAACAACACTAAAAATAACTCCTGAATGGTTATATAATTTTCCAACAGTACACGCAGTTAATGGGGTTTCTACTCGGACCAGCAGGAAAAGAAAATCTTTATGTAGAAAAGGCGGTAAAACAGGAGATTGGCTCCCGCCAGTTTAGTATCGAGGCCCGAGCATTATACAATAAAGTACCTGGCACAATTAAACAAAAATTCTCTCTTGCTGCTTTTAATGTACACTTAAAGAAACTAATTTTAAATGGTTCCGATTAGTGTAAGTTTTACTGAACGTTATGCTTAATTGTCATATTGAAAGTGCTTTTGAAGACACTACTGTACTTTTATAGATATTGGAATTAGTTTAGATAATACTCATGGATGAGATGGCTTTATTTACAAATAAGATTTCAGTATAATATAGTATGCTATTGATTAGTCAGTATTAGTTTGAAATCTATTTGTACATGACTTTTTTTTAACACAACTTATGTGGGTCTATGACAATGTATTTTAATATCAAGAAGAATAATTTTTACTCATTATATTTTAAAGTAAATGCTCTCTAATTTTATATTCTTTTATTATTGATGAATTTTATTAATTACGAAGTTTTAGTCGATTTATTGATTCTTAAACAAACTTTTGTATGTCTAAAAAACAAATATTTTAACTATTTGTAAGATGATTTTACTAATTGTAGTTTAATATTTTATGAATACCCAATGTAAATATTGGAAATAAAGAATTATTATTAATTATTATTATTAATTATAAAATTATTATTATTATTATTATTATTATTATTATTATTATTATATTATTATTATTATTATTATTATTATTATTATTATTATTATTATTAATTATTATTAATTATTATTATTGGTTTGGTAGCCCTTATCCATATGATGAAAGAGCTCATGATTAGATACGAAAGGATGTTGCAATTCAAAGTATCAAAAGAATAAAATCTGAAATGGCAAAAATTCGACACAATGGGGAAGTGGATATTGCACGGGAAATTTTGAATATATTTGGAAGTATTAGCTCCAACAATATGATCAGATCATGAATGGTACAAATTTGATCAAGGTAAAGCTTCAGCCAAAATGGCACATTTGTAATGAGGCTTCGTTTAGGATACAGTTATTATTACTGGAAGTGTACTGAAGAAAGATGTCATTCCTTGTAAACTGCGCGGTATTCCAAAGTCCTATACTCTTCTTCATAACATAATGCAGTGTAATGGTTTGTATGAATATCGGAATAACAATATAACTAATGTTGCAGATATGGTATGTTGTCTAATAACGATAATTAGGAAAATTTTGTAAGAAATCAAATTTGACATTAGGCTTTAATGTGTAGATTCTTCTTGTAGTTGGTGTGTCATTTTTGTTCCCCATTAAGGTTGTAATGAATCAGCTGTACAATATATTGTTAAAAATTCTCTTGTTAGAGAAGTTTTGAATTGGGTCTGTTAGCATGCTAACAAGCTCCCTTTGATGTATCATACTATATCAATACACTATTTGAATTTGCATTGCTCGGAAGCTTGTACTAGATCGTATTAATCGGGCAAAACAGGATCAGTAAGATTTATAATACTTTATTGTAATTCCTTTTATTTATATAGTCATCACCTTCGATATCTTATAAAAGTTTTAATACTAAACATTTTCATACATACCGTGCACAAGCGTAGTCATTTTTGTTCTTTTAATCAACAAATGATCTGTAATTTCGTGTTTATACCTGAAAATCACGCAAAGGATTATCCTTCACTCCAGAGCACTTAACAACCACACACAAACTCGCTGGATTTAGGCATAACCGTTGCGCATTTTCCCACGCTACAGAATTCGAACTTTCTAATCCCAACATGCCACCAGTTTGTTCTGGAAGCCACAGGAATAACGAAACCAGAATTCTTAAATGAATAGAATGTGTTCCGGGTGATGGCTTCAGAGGATATAAATGTTAGGTTACTAACCTAACATGTTGATAAATTGTAGTTAGACACTAGTGTGGAGCTAGGCTGAAAAATTGATTACTCCATTAAAATCTATGGCATTTCCTCTGATATAAACTGAAATGACCATTGACCTTTTAAGTTAAAAAGCTCATGTCTAAAAACACTACACTGCAGCGACGACATCGGTTCCTCACCGCCACGGTGATCTGTAAACGTTAGACTGAAGAATTAAAGTCTGTTATCAGGGTTTATGATTTCTCCCATAGGACTTCAAAAACACCTTTAAACTATATACTACTGTGACAATAGGTGGCAGTTTTTTTAACAACCTTTTGTTTGTTTTTTATTTGTTCTACGGAGTATTCATAATGTTATTCAAAGGACTGGAAAAATTTTCACATAAGAGCAATAAATCTCTTATTTTGCACTGTCTACTTATAGATCCATTTGATTATTGTAATTGTTTATTACGTTGACAAATTAGGTATTTATCCATCTATCAGTTTAATTTTTGTTTGCATTTTTCAGCTTAATTTTTTTGCATAGATCTAACGACATGCAGGCTTGTGATAAAGGAATATCAGATCTATAAAGGCAGAATGGTCATCATGCTCAACACAATAATCCAACTCATTTGTATTTCAATGTTTCATCAGTCATTTTCATTATTTTTGGTCAGGCAAACTTAAGTAAAAATCCATATTCATTTGTGTAACATGTATATTATATCTTTCTAAAACATACAATAAAGAATCAGTATTAAGTGCAAAAATAAATAATAATTAGCGAGGTATTTTTACATATAAAATCAAATAAATATTAAATAAAATAATTACGATAATACCTTCCTATCACAAAACGCGCCTGGTCTACAATTAATCACAATTAAATCAAAACCGCCAGCAGGCGTCTGGTCGGCCTTACGAAGCTGACGGTTTTTCTGCAGTGGCTGTTTTCTTCCTCCTGTTCCATCCTCCTCCTTCGGCGGGGAGAAGGGTTGGCGACGGAGGGAAAACAATAAACTTTGCCAGTTGTTGGAAGAGAACAGAGCCATGAATGATTAATTATTTCATTATTCTGTGTTTTCCTCTGAGACAAACTTCGTGAACATTACGTGAGTAAATGAATTCCACTCTTCCCTTTCACCTGATCTTGGAGTTTTGAAGCTTTTTCCAGTATCTGTTCATTACAATGTTGTAATTCACTTTGATTCCTTCTTTGCCGAAAAAGTTATCATTTCTTCTGTAGTGACCCAGGTCACAAACCAATATCATTCTCAAAACCTGGATTTTTCATACTGACCTTTTCCAAAGCCACATCTTCCTCGTGTTCCTGTACGTACGTCCTTATGTTCATGTTCACCTAGAAAATTGTGTCGACTTCATTCATACACTGGTGTAGAGCTACTTGAAGATATGTCCAAAGGCTCTGCCTTTTCTGAAAATGGTGTTTCAGTTTCTATAATTAATTACTTGTAATGCTTCTTCTGACTGATCTGAAGCATTTCAACAGGCTGTTTTATGGCAGCGAGGTCGAAGTAGGTGCTTATTAGGGGTACCTTTTGACATTGCTTCTAGACGTTTTTTGTCACGTGCTTGAGACATTTTGCGTTTTCTTTGCACACTTTCGTATATACGAGGAGTCTTATGTCTGTCTCGCACAAAATAAAATTCAACTTCACATGCCTTTGTAATCACTGGATCACCAAACGTCGGACTTGACTGACAACAAGAAATAACAATAAACAAAAGCACTACATAGTGTAAGCTGACAGTGTATTTCTTTACAAATTTTCAAAACTTTCATAAAGAGACTACTTCTTACTCTCCTTCGCTTTCTTAATTAAAATAACAGTTATCCTTTCAATTTATGTAATTCTCAACTTCTAAACAATTATCAGTACAATAGTTCTATTAGCCTAATTAGTGGGCAATAGAATAATTGATAACATGAACAAATTCATTATATTTACCAATACGCGTTTCTTTTTTATTTAAGGAAAAGAAAATACAAGATAAAGCGAGGAAAGAAATTAAAACGAGGATTAAAAATGAAAGATAACAGAAACAAATGGTCACTAAGTTGGTAAAAGAAAATGAAAACCCAAAAAGTGAAAAAATGTATAATGGGTCATGGAAATCCCCTCATTATGTGGGGGCCCTGGGGCTATAGCCCCTGTTGCCCTCCCTTTAATCCAGCCCTGGTCAAGAGCTCCGGCCTTTTTCAATAAAATGTTGAGTTTCTGTCAAGGTTTTTATTGTCCCGATGCTCTGAGCGTATTTTATTGTTGATGCTGTTGACCGTGGAGGAAAAGTTTTAAAACGAATAGAACAGAACGAAAATGCTACATCATACAGGTTTTAATTAAGGGAAAAGT
This sequence comes from Macrobrachium nipponense, assembly GCF_015104395.2. NCBI lineage: Eukaryota > Metazoa > Arthropoda > Malacostraca > Decapoda > Palaemonidae > Macrobrachium > Macrobrachium nipponense. Next base: position 3,561,300 of record NC_087219.1, on the reverse strand, counting down.
AAACAAATTAAAAATTAACAAGGAGAAGAAGAGAAAAATTTACTTTATACCTGTAACGTCCAGTAGGTCTAGTTCCTCCCACGGAGCAATTCAAATTTGTACGGAGGAGCAGTTGCCAGACTCACAGGTTTTGAGGAAGAAATTATCATACGGTTAGGATACCTGTTATAAATGTAGCTCTGGCCCCTTTCCACGGGATTTATTATGTCCATTAATTGATGGATTGTGAGTTATCTGGTGTCACAACTACCAGGGTCACTTACGCCGAATAAGTGATCTTGAGGGTGAATGTAATCACCAACCGCAACTTAAAGCGTCAGGAAAAAAATAAAACATATTGAAATATATCTTACTAATATACAATGGTTTTATTGGAACACATATTGAATTATCTTTTCCATACGTGTGTATTGTATGCTGCCAGTCATTGCCGATTGGTAACTTGGAGTATCTTAGAAAAAAAAATATTGTCACAAATTAATCTATATTGACATATATCCGGCAACATACCATGATTTATTGTAAATAAAATAGTCACTATATCTTTAATGTGCTTTGAAACAGACATTTTGAGGTTTTACTAATAAAGTTCTAAAAAAAAAAAGTTTTCAATTTGATACTCCATTATGAAAAGTAGCATTTTTTAGATCTTTATTAGAAAAAATACTACACTTCATTTACGTAAGTAGATTATTAAAAAAACCAAAAATATTACAAAATTATACCTACCAAAATGTCAATATTTAAAAAATTATTATTGATTACAGAAAGAAAAAAAAATTAAAAAAAAATTAAAATCAAAATCAATATTTTTCCTTTTTTTACTGAAAAGTAGTATTTGATGATTTCAGTGTTACAATAACACAGGGGGACGACAATTAGTGTTACATTGAGTGTTACTTTTTTAGTCTGTTCGTTATTACCATCACAGTTGTACCAGAACTGCAGTTGTAACTAGTGAATAAGTAATTAAGTTTAAAGTTCGTAACAAGCATCTGTCGGTGGTCAGTCTTAATGGGTCGTTAAGTGTTTATCAGGAATCCGGGTTCTTGAGGCGACTTCGACGTTAGGTTGAGCGGTCGGGGTCATTACCTGTGAGTTTCCAAGGATAATCTATCCTCCTGGGGAGGTTCTCCAGCTGAGTGACCAGTGGGAATACTGGATTAACTGTGTGGTCCTGACTCCTGTAGTGTACCCTTGAGGTATTTGCTTTACCTTTTGACCTGAGAGGACCCGCAAGGTCCCGGTACCAATTTCGACTGTGACCGATTAGTGTATTTTGTTCCAGTAAGTGCTTTTATGTTTATACTGTATTTTTGGTTATGGTGATATTTTTTAAATTAAAAGTGAATGCTGTATTCGGTGTAGTTACTTTAATACTAATTCTGTTCACGATACAAGTATGGTGTTCATGATATCGGTAATGAGTTAGGTTTTGTTAATGTCGGTCTTTGCCAAAATAATTCAGGCTCTGCAAATTTTTTTATTTATTTATTTATTTTTAGCTGAGAGGTAAAATGGGTGAAAGAAGAGTGAAGGCAGTTAGTTATTTAACCATGGTAGTTTTTTTTTTAATTTATTTATTAAAATTCTATTTCAAATATCAATTATATACAAACTTTTCATAATTATATAAAAAATATAACATACTAAATACATTAATTATATGAATTCAAATAATATTCACGTACTTGTGAAATGTTTTTCAAGTTTATATGCATTTGATAATACCCATTATGTGTATTTTATTTTACATTTTAATATTGAAATTATTTGACTTGGTAACATATCTTCTCTGCTATACCACAAATAATTTACATCCTCATCAATAATTATACTTAATGTATTTTTCTTCTCTTTATAATCGAAATCCAACATCAATACTTACATTGGATACTGAACTTTTATATCACATACCTCTTCAATCAAATTCTGGAACCACTTCCAAATTTTAACATATTTACAAAAATAAAGGACATGCAGATGGTTTTCATTTTCCATACATTTATTGCAAAAATTATCAGCAATTTTCAATATCTTCAGTCTTTCCTTAGTAGCCAAAGATTCATACAAAAATCTATACATAATACTACTTTGATAGGAGTCAACGAATTTGCATAATAGGTTACTCCATATATTACCACAGTTATGCTACGGGTACCTCTTAATTACAATGGGCTTATGGGTTGGCATCAAATACTGATAAATATTCTTACTTTTGACGTATGGAAAATTAGGCATTCTCAATAATTTCTTGACATTACCAAGAATTATATTATGAAAGGGAGTAGCAACATAAGGCATATTAGGGTAATCTTCTACAACCAACAACAAATTTGTTCTAATACATGTGTAATATAAGGCTAATTCTCGTCCATAACTATCAAATAACATAATATTCAAGAACGTACTTGTTAAAATAGCTGCTGTTTTATAAAACACATTAATAACCCCAATACCACCTTCTGATTTTGGGAGATACAAGGAATCCCTTTTAATTGGCTGGTAAGTTCCACACCACAAATACCGGAAAACAGATTGTTCTATAATTTTTGCTTTCTCTTTCCCTAATGGAAATACATGACACATGTACCAGACTTTACTTAAAATAAGAAAATTTGCAAGAATAGCCTTTTGATATAAAGAAAAGTATAGAGTCGAAAGTATATTTAATTTTACCTTAACTTTATTGATTAAAGCATCCCAGTTTTCATCTACCATTTCGTTATAATCATTGGTTATCAATATGCCTAATACCATACACTTATGTTTCTGTTGTATCCAATCAAGTGGCCATACGTTTTTGTCCTTCCAATTACCTAAACCCATGACACAAGTCTTCTCTCTATTTAGTTCTGCACCAGTAGCTAGCTCAAATTGCTTTATAATACTAAATACTACTTTAATACTACTTTCTTTACTAACAAAAACAGCTGTCATCAACAAAACCTACTACAGAACACTGGAACCCATTACGGAGATTCACTGGCACAATTTCATTGCTTTGTTTAATTGTTCTGTATAGATTCTTAGAATATAGACATCCTGGCTTATGGATCTCTCAACAGGAAAAAAGCCGCTAACAATCTCATTTACACAAACTGCACTTAGGCATCCAGTATTTAACATTTTAATTTTCATGATAAACAACTCGCTAAACCCCATCCGTGAGAATGTTTTAAACATGAACCTCAAATTAACTCTCTCAAAAGCCTTACTCCAATCCAGGTTAACTAGAGCAAAATCCAAATTATTTTCATTTGCATAATAAGTTATATCCCTAATTAGAGTATTACAACTCACTATTGATCTTCCCTTAACCGAACAAAACTGTTCTCGTGATATAACTTTATGAAGAACACTTTTTAATCTATTAGCCAAAATTTTTGCAATGCATTTGTAATCCGTATTCAGTAAAGAAATAGGTCTCCAGTTTTTTAAACACAATAAATCACCACTTTTAGGTACTAATTTCATGATTCCCTTTCTTTTGGCTTTTTCCTAATTCAAGTTCTAAATCTATCGCAAACTTAATCATTTCAGAAAACTCTGACTTAATTACATTCCATGTCTTTTAAATAGAATTCCAGGGGAGGACCATCTTCACCTGTTCTACCTTTATTAATCAACTTTAACGTATTTAATACCTCTTCGACAGATACTTTCAGCATAACATTTCGTTTTGTCCTCATTAGTTATTGTGCTCCAATAAAATTAAAACTCTCTTGTAGCTGTTCATCAGTACTTATCTTTGTGAATAGTTTTTCATAGTGATCCTTTACGTGACAGACTATCGCCTCTGTGTTGTCGAGCGTCACACCGCTTTCTAACCTCAGTTGCCTAATACTATTTCGCTTCCCTCTGAGTTTCTCTTTACCTAATAAATGTGCAGATAAACTGTTTATTCTCTCTTCTGTCCTTAACCTAATCTTTATACCTTCACATATTTCATCTTTTATTATTTCATTCATGAAATAATAAAATCTTTTATAGCCTTCATCTCTTCAAATTTATTGTAACCAACT
>NC_087219.1:3538175-3556775 GCF_015104395.2 Macrobrachium nipponense | reverse complement strand
GCGTATTTTTTTATTAGGTCTTCCGAATTTTGATGATACAATCGGAGTTTTCTTGTACTAACTGCTCTTGTAGTGATACACATCTTCTCATTGTGTTGTTTCAACCTGTTATAAGTATTGTATTTAGGATGTTGTAGTGCCATTGTATTAATTTTAACTTTCCACTACTAATAAGGTGTGGAAGTGTAGCGTATTTATTTACGTATTGGTATATGATTTATTACAGCTTCCTGTGTCTATATTTTTGTACATTAAGTTCTTTTTCTACTATTTCTTTTATTTATATTTTAGTTGAAATTATTCTTGTTTGTCTACTCATTTTCCCTTCTATTTCATTTTTGAAGCTTTCCCGACTTGCTCTTTTTATGTTTTGTATTTCTAAGGATGGAATCATTTATTGGATTAGTTGACAATGTGATTACCATTGGTATATGATCAAGGAGGTTGCTGGTCCTTTCGCTCGTAATGGCAATACTGAGGTGAATTTCGCTATTGCCTAATATTATATCTGGCTTTCATTTTCTGTTATTGGTACGGAAGTATCAAATCAGGTCCTAAGTTAATACATCTTTTATATTATTTATCAATCTATTTCCTGACCGTGTAATTAATTACCTTTATCCAAATAGTTGGTGTCTGGCTTTTAGATCCGCAATGAGATAAGTTGGTTCTCTCCTGCTCATTAACTTCATGACTTCAGGAAGTGGGAAATAATGTCTCCTTGGCGGCTGTTAACCTGTCACGATCACTATCGGTCCTTTGTTAGTTTGAATCTGGACTGCTAAAATGTCGTCTTGGAAATCTATTGTCTAATATTATTCTTAATTGCTATTGCTATTCCTGCAAAGACTTCATCAGCGGAGTCTTGCATATTTATATAATACACCCAAACATTTTCAGTTTATTTTCATATAGTCTTCAATGATTAATATTATGCCAGGGTCTTCTTCTATATATATTTTTTAATTTAAATTTGTTTTCCAGGATTTCACGTTGAATTATTTTAATTCTCGCTAATTGAGTCCATTTAAATTACAATGTTGTAATAATTATTTTTATCATTTTTCCGTTTTCTGGTGTTCCTGGCTACTGGCGTGTTGTGTTTTGACGCTAAAGTTGATAATCCCTCTGGATTTTGCAAAATGGGAGAACTGGAGAAATCTGAGAAGCTTAGTGGTGAGGCTTGTGTTTTTTTTTTTTTTTTTTTTTTTTTTTTTTTTTTTTTTTTTTTATTTAATTCAGGTTTTGCAAATTTAACTTTATAGTGAAATTCAACAAATAATCTATGAAATGTTCAATTTAGTTGCCACTTTTGGTGCTGTTGAACACTTAAGCTTCGAGCTGCTGGGTAAGATCAAGGTACCCTGGGTAAGAGTTGTCAGAGATGGGTGTGTGGGCACGAGGTCACACTACTCTCACAACATACTGACAGTGGATCACGATTTTGGGGCATGTGCCATGACGGTGTGAACAGTATCATCACCTGCATACCCTCACTGGAGATATGTGCCCAATCATACACTCTTAAATTGTTAAAGATTTTACTTGTGTAGCACTTGCTAAGAAAGTTAATTTTATTTTGTTTAGTAGGTTAGTTGGCTAAAGAGCTGCATAATTCAATGCAATTGCGAAATTCTTTCATTGAACTTAAAATACTTATTCTCAGTGAATCTATAATTTCATAACTTGATATATAAGGTTGGGACAAATTCAACAATTATTACTTGTATAGACTTTATCGATCAACTGTAGGTCTAGATATATGAAGAATAAAATCCTAGCTCAAATAGCTGAAAACTCAAAAAAGTATATACATATATTAGTCACAGGTTGGTAAAACAATCCCAGACAACCTAAAAATAATCCTATGCTCACAATCACAGTTTAAAATCGTAGACTTTCATCCCTTAAACACACATTCCTTTCAAGTTTTTTTACGTTCTGAATTATATGTTTCATTTATACTAATAAATTAATGAAACTGCTTTCCAGAATTTGTTATTGCATCATTGGTAGAAGCTTCTAATTTTGATTTTAGACTTATTCCTCCTTCGAAGAGTTTTTTTTTTTTTTCTCTCTAAAGTCTTGAAAAAGATTAGCTTTCCATGAAGGTGTCGGGTTTTTTCAGTTTGATTTCAAGACCTTTTTCTTCCCTCGAATGAGTCATTCGCTGCAAGTCTGTTGCATAATTATTAGCCTCATATTTCTTGAAACTAACGTATTTTCTTCCTTTCTCTCAAGTCTATTAAATAATCACTATCCTTAACTTGCTCCTAGGCTTTATTAGAAATAAAATTATATTTTTCTTCCAACGGTTAGCATCGTCGACAATAAAATAGCAATAGAGCTTCAGAACAAAATGTTGAGAAACTATTGTTAACTGAAGCAGACGCCTCCTGACCCCTTGGAGTTCCTCCCTCCGGCGGTCTCTAGAGTCACCGCTCCCTCCAGACTTGGTCTCCTTCAGGGCAGCAGGTCGGAGTAATCTGGGAGTAGACGAGAGCCGGAGTTTGCTGTAGTCTGGAGTAATTGAGGAGTAGGTTGGAGGATGGCGTCTTGACTCTGCTTTTTGGACAAATTCTCTGGCGTTGGAGGTTTCCTCTTCTTGGCGTCTTCTTTCTGGTGTAATGTAGCTCTTGTAAAATAAAGAAAATACTCTGTTAAAAAATTTCTGTAACTTATAAATGGAAATCTATGAGATTACTTAAATATTAAGGAAATGTAAAATTAAGTATGGAAATGTAAAAAAAAAATTAAATAAAATTAGGTAAGGACTGTGATATGTCTATTTGCTTCGTACCTACCAAATTTATGACTGAAAAAAGTGTAAGATGCTATAGATTATCGATTACATAAATGGCTAAGGCATTTTGCTGTGCACGTGTACAAAAGTATGCTTAAGTGAAGGAATATCATTCATTATACTTAAGAAAAAAAATATCCTTCCAAATTCATAACTGTAACTCCTCCTTCGCTCATTATTGGCTAGTGCCTTTGTCCATTCAACTCCTGCATGGGGTTGAAACTTTGGTGAATTTTCTATTGAAGTGTCATTAAAGGATTGGAACCCTTTTAACGGAGTCTCCTACATTGCCGTTTACTAGACAGCACTCTCAGAGAGAGAGAGAGAGAGAGAGAGAGAGAGAGAGAGAGAGAGAGAGAGAGAGAGAGAGAGAAGGTGTGGTAAGGGGTGGGTGGGTGTGCCTGGGAAAAAGGGAAGGGCTGCTCTTTGCATGTATGTCTACGAACGCCTTCAAAATATAACCAAAATTTCTCTCTCTCTCTCTCTCTGATTTAGGCCTATAGTATCTTATCTTTCATAAACTAGTTTGTTTAAAATTCCTTTACCATCACAATATGTTTATATACATTTCTAAGAGATGTCATCAAAGTAGTTTGCTGGACACACAGATTGTGTGATACTTAATGCTTTAGTTAATTGTAGACTTTTTATAGACCTTAAGGATTCCTTTGACAAGGCAAATAAGGAAGTCCTTTTAGAAAGTGTTGAGTAAAGGCATAAAAGGCAAGTTATCAGTGTGGATTTCAGATTATTTTTCAAACAAAGGCCAGTGTCTGGTTTCAGGGTCCTGATCTGAAGAGAGGATTTGAATTGGGTACCCCACAAGGGGGGTGTTATCAGCCCTATGCTATTCAATATTCTTATGGACAGGATAGCTTCTTATAAATTTTATGGAGAACCACAAGTTATAGTATATGCAGATGACATAACGATTCAATGTAGAAATGAGGATCATGTGTTGTTAGTAATTGGTCAACTACTGTGTGTCTTTCATTAGGTCTGCCTGTTAATAGAAAACTGAAAAAACTATCAGTCACGGCACTTAAATGGAATAAAACTTTAAAAAGTTAATAGTTATAAGTACTTAGGAATGCATGCCAGTTTCATTACTGAAGTTAGGGATCAAAATCAATTGTCAAAAATATATGCACAGCCAGGTTAAAATTTAAAAAAAATTTGCCGCATTAATGAAAACGTGATGGTGTGCTAGTTTTAGTTATAAGATCTGTATATCTAAGCACAGTGAGAAGTATAATAGACTATTCAGCTCCTATCCTTGCCTCATACTCGGGCCTTTGGAGCTCATTCCAAATGAAGCGATGGGAGTTGCAGTACTTGGTTGCCCAAATACAGCAAGAATCGAGATCTTGAGAAAGCTCAACCTCCCAACCATCACTAACTGAGTAATGGACACGACACCCATTTCTACTTTGAGGATTAGTACGAGTGGTATATTCACCTAAAGAATGCTGTTGATGCATACACTGGTGGGATTAGTAGTAACTTCAAGAGAAATGGACATTCAAAACAACTTTGCTAAAGATTGTTTGAATATGAAGTTAAGGGATTTTGTGTTCATTTGCCAAAAGCAATGTGTTTAAGGATCTGGATTGCGGGAAATATAGGTAGTTGTAAGGATACTCTCGCAAGAAAAAAATAATTGTAATCCTCATGATTCACAGCAAATGTTTATTCAGAAAATATCAGAGTATCCAAGGGAAAATGTCATCCATATGTATTGTGATTGTTCTGTTGCTGTTCTGTTAGAAGGGAATTTTTTGAGTATGGGACTAGTGTGAAAGAAAAAAATATCTCTGCGAGCAGACAGTAAATGTTCTAGCACTGCTGCTGAATTGTATGCCATTTAATATGTGGGCCTCCAGCATGCTTCTGTGAAGAAGAAACACTGTCTTTGGATTTGTAGATAGCCAAAGTGCTTTGCTTGCACTGAACTCTGGGTCACCTGCTGATGATTTGATTAAGAAATTTAAGAAATTCATACATGACATAAGATCAAATGAGTGTGATGTGAGCTTTATGTGGATATAATCTCACTGAGGTAGTCCTTACCTATATGATTGAAATAGCTCATGATTTAGATAAGAAAGGATGTGAAATGGATGTTGCAGAATATAATTTATTCAGAGTAACAAAAGAATAAAATTCTGAAATGGAAAAAATTCGACATCAATTGGAAGTGGATGTTGCACTGGAAATTTTGAATAATGGTGGCAGTAATAGCCTCCAACAATATGATCAGGTCATGAATGGTACAAATTTTGTTCAAGGTAAAGCTTCAGCCAAGCATGACAGATTTGTAATGAAACTTTATTGAGGATATACAGTTATTATTGGCAGTGTATTGAAGAAAGATGTCATTCCTTGTAAACTGCGCGGTATTCCAAAGTCCCATACTCTTCTTCATAACATAATGTAGTGTAGTAGTTTGGATGAATATCGAAATAACAATATAACTAATGTTGCAGATATGGTATGTTATCTAATAACGACAATTACCAAAATTTTGTAAAAAAAAAATATATAAAAAATCAATAAATTTGACATTTGGATGTAATGAATCAGCTGTGCCATTTACTGTTAAAAATGCTTTTGTTAGAGAAGTTTCAGAGTGGGCCTGTTAGCATACTAACAAAGCGCTAATTTTGATATATCATATACTATATCAATACACTGTTTGAATTTGCATTCGTCGGAAATGTGTACTGGTATCATATTAATCAGGCAAATCAGGATCAACAAAATTTATAATACCTGCTTTATTATAACTAATCTTATTTATATAACCATTACTCTCGATATCTTATACCTAGTAAGTTTTAATGCATATATTTTCATACATACCGTGCACAAGCGTAGGCGATTTTTTTTTCCTGTAATTTTGTGTTTATACCTGAAAGTCGCGGTAAAGGATTATCCTTCACTCCAGGGCACTTAACAACCACACCTCCTAAGATGTCGATTAGGCCTATGCATACAATTCGATTTATGGCCACACAAACTTGCTGGATTTAGGCATTACCGTTGCGCATTTTCCCACGCTACAGAATTCGAACTTTCTAATCCCAACATGTCACCAGTTTGTTCTGGAAACTACTGGAAATAACGAAACCGGAATTCTTAAATGAAATAGAATGTGTACCGGGTGGGATGCGCTCCGTAGGATGGGGATTATACGTAGATGTTAGGTTTGTTACCCGAGTTTTTTTACATGCATGTTGATAAATTTCAGTTAGCACTAGCCTAACAATAAGCTGAAAATGGTACTCCATTAAAATCTATGGCATTTCCTCTGATATAAACTCGAAATGACCTTTAGTTAAAAGCTCACGTTTAAACACTACACTGCAGCGACGTATCCGGTTCCTTACCGCCACGGTAAACTGTAAGCGTTAGACTGAAGAATCAAAGTCTGTACTCAGTTCATGACTTCTCCCATATGAACTTCAAAACAACCGTTTAAACTCTATATACTACTGTGACAATAGGTGGCAGTTATAACAACAGTTTGTTCTTTATTTGTTCCACGGAATATTCATAATGTTATTCTCAAAGTCTGGAAAATATTCACATAAGAGCTATAATCTCTATTTTGGATTGTTTATTTATATATCCATTTGAAATGTAATATTTATTTATTGCGTTGACAAACTTTGGTATTCATCCATCTATCAGTTCAATTTTTTTGCATTTTTCAACTTGATTTTTTGCATAGATCTGACGACATGCAGGCATATAGATATGGCTTGTGATAAAGGAATATCAGATCTATAATAAGCAGAAAAGTCATATGCTCTACACAATGTCCAACTCTCATTTGTATTTCAATGTGTCATCTCTTATTTTCATTTATTTTTTGTTCAGGCAACTTGAAGTAAAAATCCATATTCATTTGTGTAACATATATATTTCTACAACATACATAATTAAATCGGTATATATCTAGCGAGATATTTTTGCATATAATATGAAATAAATAGTAAATTAAGTAATTACGATAATGATTTATGAAAATAACAATTAAATCAGAACACCAGCCGGCGTCTGGTCAGCCTTCGAAGAGAAGGTTTTTCTGGAGGTGCCGTTTCTTCCTCCTGTTCCTCCTCCTCCTTCGGCGGGGAGAAGGTTGGCGACGGAGGCGGAGGTAGAGCAGCCAGGAAGTCGACAAGGCTGAAGGCTCCTCGTCCCTTGTCAGTCCCAAGATGGTCGAGTCTCCCTCTCTTCTGCCGAAGAGACTCTGCTTCCTCTTCGGCCAAAGTCGGCCTCGGCCTCTTCGCCCTTCGCCTAACGTCCTCCCTCCAGTCGGAGACGCCGCCGACGGTTTGCGCGGGAGCTTTCACTCCTCCAACTGCTGCTGCTGGAAAATAACAACACCAACTATTAGGCGATGAAGGGAAAAGTAAACAGATAAAAAAAACAGGCAGATGAAACATATCTCGACTATGTTAGGCCTAAGAAAATGTTACTCCCTCCAAGATTGTTTGCAATAATATGGAGCACTTTGTTTCAATAAAGGTATCAGTATCCACTAAGAAACAAGAGGTCTATATTGTAGAATTAAATAATTTACTTAATGAATAAATTGCAATTAATTGCTAAGACCACCATGCACTATAATATTTCTTACTATAGTACTAAGTCTTAAAAGAATCCGAAATTTACCTTGTTGTACGCACTCCATATTTCCAAAACGAACTCGGAGAGTAATCCTGTAGAAGGAGACGGGAGACCGTATAAGGTGATACCAAGCGAGCACAGGTCAGACTGCATAAGAATTTCATCGGCCTTCGAGGTTTTATACCAACAGTCAGACCCTGAGGCCATTTTCTCTTCCTTTGGATGTCGTTTTCTTAATTGAAGCTCAATCCCAAAGGTCACTACTCGTGAATTCTGAATCCCCTAATAAGGCGGTAGACCCAACTGGTATATTGACCGTGATAATCCTTTCGCAAAATCTAGGACGCTGACCGTGGCTTCTCCCTCTGAGCCTTAATTGCTCTGTGAACGGAATTATTCTTGGAGGATTATCGTCTCCCTAGCGCACTTTTTTTTATCTTTTATCAGAGAAAATATACAATATTTTACAATTTCAACGTACTTGGTCAAAATGAAACATGGATTGTGGATACTTTTCCTTGACCTTTTAGAATCCACTTTGGTATTTCCTGGCTTTGTTTCTCTTCTCAGCAACGGCGTTTAGAGCTAATTTATCTTTTAGAAACGTTATCACTCCTTATCCTTTAATTGTAAATTCATAATTTTGGACTGTGGTTTTTACATAAAACACAAATCTTGCAATAATTATTAGCTATTTTTCTTACTTTAATCTGTAGAGTTTTTTCGTTTTCGTTTTTTCTTGGATCTTAACGCATGGAACTATAAATATGGAATAGACGTGTGCGTATAAATGTATTAGAGCTGATTGTCACTACGCGGCGTCACAGGAAAGGGTGGAGATGACGCCTAATGAAGCTATTACAGCATCGTCTTGCAGACGACTTTTTCAACTCTGTCGTCCTCAATTTTCCTCCGATTTTAATAAATATAGGCTCATTGGGAAGCTCTTCAAAATCCCTTATAAATGCCTATAATTAAGCATGTAGAAAAATACGGCGCTGCAGTGTTTTAAGTAAAGATATCCAGATATGTATTTGACCTGGATTCGCTTTTTTACTGTACTGTTCTAAATTTTTAAATATAAATTTTGATAAATTTATCATCAGTTAAAAGCTCTTGAAAAGCACTTTCCAATGAACCCAATGAAGCACGTATATGTCTCACACAATAGAAATAATCATGCAATGTAGCCATGTGCTGAGACAGTGATTTCATGTCTTGCCATGGGGTTGTGTAATAAATTTTATCACTAAAGCCTGTTGAACCCCTTATATATAATATCCTTCTAAGTATCAAAGTCTTTATACTCTACTTTGCATTTTATGCACTACGTAGGTCTTATCACCTGGGATTAACCCTATCACCTGACACAATGGATTTAAACTTGTAATTATGTTGACTTATATCAGTCATTATTACAAGCAAAGAAAACACACATGATAATATAATATATTTACAGATCACTTATAATTAATGTCTGTCTTATTTAATAATTATAATCTTAAGTCAATTAAGTCTATTATACAGGCTGGCTTACCACTAAATTACAGAATTTGTAGGCAATTCTATGCTAAATGTACAAAAGCTGAACTCGAAACACTGGGTATTACTGCCCCTTGAAGAGAACAAGTTTATTGCATTTCTGGTGAATGCTTCTACCCTGCAATGCCTGACTGTGGAGTCTGGCTACGCGGTGGTAGCATCAATCAAAGTAAATGCCCACAATCAGGCGAATCACATCAAAGTAATGATTTATCTACACCAAAGGATGTCTGCCTCACTGGCGCCATAACAAAGCTCTCTCCACCCTTTGCAATGACAGTAGCTGCACAGGTCGGATTTCGCGCATGTCCATTCCATGTTTATAGTTCCATGATCTTCCTTCGTTCTGTCGAGGTTGTTTCACGATTGCACATTTGTCATTTTGAAGACTAATCTCTGCGCATTGGAACTGCACTCTCTTCTCTCTCTCTCTCTCTCGTCTCTCCTCTCTCTCTCTCTCTCTCTCTCTCTCTCTCAGATTTCTTGTTTTCAAAGCTCCATCTTGGGTTATTTCCTTGGAGAAATGTTTATAGTTACAGACTTATTAGTTTATATTTTCCTTTGTTTGAGAGCTCATGCTTCCGTTCTGGGGTGATATCCAAAGTTCCTTGTGATGAGACCCAAAACTATAAGTTCTATAATTGTTTCTTCCTTATCATCGCCTTTCTTATTTATATTTTCATTTCATATTCTATTCCTGATAATATTATCATGAAAACCATTAGTTATAATGAGATGTGTTTCTTACAAAATTTTTTTTTTAAGTTATATATATTTATTAGTTATTTTAAGAATCGAGAGTCGATATCCTTATTTGCTCAATGAAAACAAACTTAACTGGTATCCTATCCGCACGAAAATTCATTCCTAATTAACCTATTAGGCCTTTAATTCCCATTCCAAACCGGTATCAAGTTCTAGCATGTCATTCCAAAATGAAATGAGCTCTCCGCGTGAGTTGATCTCTGCATATCTGCCAAATCTATAACATCAACGAGAAGTAAAAACAATTTTTTCCCATTACAGACATCAAATACCATCTTTTCGTTACGCAGAATTTTAAATAACAATTACATTATTATTCACGACTGAAAAAGTCTTAGTTTTAAGGGTATTTATATATTTATTTATTAATCTCTTTATCTATTTTTCAATAAAAAAAAACAAAAAAACTGAATCAGATCTATCAACATGGCATTTCATTCAATCAGCTCCTCGTGCGTTTTACGTCATTGGTAAGCATCTACAAATTGATTCCAAGAGGTACTTTTCTTCTTTACTGTACACCGTCTAGCAGTCATTATGACTGCCATTTGCAAAATCCGTTCCATGGTGATGTACTTCGGGACTTTGCAAATCGTCCCTTCGACATCTTTGCAGCTGGGTCCAACACGAGGGATCCTTCTTCAAGAGCTCTGCAGACTGTTGATCTTTAACGGAAATTATAAATTCCCCTCTCAGGTTCGGTCTGGCTTGCAGTTTCGCTTCTGGGTATTTCTTTTCGAGTGCCAACACAGCAGCTAGGACGTTTGCTCTTGCAAAGTCACTGCTCTGAATTTTGAAGTGCTGGAAAGTCGATGTTGCTGGTCATAATAGGTGCTGTAAATGTCGAGGTGTTTGAAAAGTTGATAACGCTCATAAAGGGTTTTTTCCGCTTCTTATGAACTTCTGGAAGCCCTGTTCGTCGAGGGAGGGCATGTCACCAGCTGGGGGCCAGGAGACGTCGGTCGCTCCTATGCATCGTCGAGAAATAATCCATGACAGCCTCAGTAGACTGCCGACAAAGTAAACCGTAAGAGAGTCTTCTATAATAACTGAAAATATTACACAAGACGACTGTGACTGACCCGATCTTCTCATTCTTCTCTCTGGGTGCGTCAGGTGAGAGGAGCTCTGCCTAGTCCTGTTATTAGACCTAGACCTAGACCTATACAGTGCGTCACAATGGACAGCTGCAGCCTAGTTAATGAAGGTGAATTAATGAGCATCTGTTAAGAAGGACTAATGCTTTTTTTGTTTTTTTTTTTTTGAACTATTGTTAATGGATAATTTGCAGTTAAGTTTAGAAGTTAATTAATACAGTTTGTCAGGATGTTCCCGAGGCAGAACTCAGACACTTACAGAGAGAATCTGCAGTAAATGGTATTTTCAAAAAGTGTCTATATGTGATTTATTATCAGTTTCATGAATCACCACATAATGTGGTCGTGGAATGATGAATGTGACGCTCATAGGAATAAGGCTGAGTGATGCAATTGTTCTTTTCATTACAATTACAAAATGTATAACATTCTTTTAGAATGTTTCACCTGAGACGTCATAAGGAATAACTATTATTTTTCAGTGGTATCAGTCATGTTTAATGAAATTTGTTGTATTAGGATTAACATGCTTCAAAAAAAGGTTATGTGACCAATATTTGTTTAAAAACATACCTTTAGATGAATGTTTATAAAGATTACCTGAATTAAATTAATCCTCACTCATGGATTAGGTTTTTAACTTTTCATTTGTAAGCCCTCAACATAATCGTAATTTTACAGCCTCATATATTTTACGGTAATTAGGAAACACTCTTTCGTCCTCAAGGATTTTATTTAAGAATACATTTGAAGTTCGTTTATATAAACATAATATTATAGACTTAGTATATTTTAGAGGAACTAGTGAAACTTGCTCTCAATTATTTTTTATATTGATCTCACATAAATTATGAGAGAGAGAAAGAGAATTCCTTGATTAGTTTTATATAGGCTGGCGCTTGTATATATCTGTAGTACTTCGCCTCTCTCTCTCTCTCTCTCTCTCTCTCTCTCTCTCTCTCTCTCTCTCTCTCTCTCTCTCTCTCTCTCCGTGTGCTGCCCTGTCAAAAACTGTTGTGCAACCGACTCAGTGGCCTATACCAATACATTTTGTATCACGTGCAACAAAACAAAATAACTTGCGTGTTATGTAACTGATAACCTATATCATCTGGAGATTCTTTGTCATATATATGATGGTAAGAATCAAATAGACCTATATCATCGTTTAAGTGACTCGACAGCGAAACAAGATATTGAACTACAATAATAAATCAAATTGGAAAAACAATTCGAAGAAATATACAGTTTACACTGCAAGTTGAAGAATTATTGCAAACTATGATTATATATTTACATGCTCGTAACCTTATAGACACATTTTAGGGGAATTATGAAGAATTCCTTCGTCCTCAGTTTTATTTAGATATTGTCATATTACCATAATCTTATAGATTTCCATTACAGTTGTTATATAAACTTGCTTTGTCAGTTTTATTCAACATTATTGTAATTATATATATTCATATTATGCTGAGTTAGGCCTACATTACACCAGAAAGAAGAAAGTCGAGGAAACCTCCAACGCGTCGGGAACCCAGCATCCCAGCTCTTAAAAAAAATTATAGTGCTAGGTATCTTTCTTACTCCCCAATTACTCCAGACTATCACTACAACAGACTCCCGGCTCTCGTTCACTCCCTTTCTACTCCAACCTGCTGCCCTGAAGGAGACAAAGTCTGGAGGGAGGAACTGCAACGGGTCAAGAGGCGTCTTTTTCAATAAAATATGGAGTTTCTGTCAAGGTTGTATTGTTTCGAAGCTCTGAACAATTTTGTTGTGGATGCTGCTGACCGTTGGAGGAAAGGTTTAAAACGAATAGAAACAGAACAAAAATGCCTACAACATACGTTTATAATTAGGGGGGGAAAAGTAAACAAGATTAAATAGGAGAGAAAAAAATTTGTACTGCCTGTAACCTCCAGTAGGTCTAGTTCCTCCCACGGAGCAATTCAAATTTGTACGGAGGAGCAGTTGCCAGACTCCCAGGTTTTAAGGAAGAAATTATCCTACGGTTAGGATACCTGCTATAAATGTAGCTCTGCCCCCTTTCCTCGGAATTTAAGTTGTGCATTAATTGATTGATTGTGGGTTACCTGGCGTGACAAGTACCAGGGTCACTGACGCCGAATAATGTGTATTAAGAATAGGACTCCTAAAGCATTAAAATAAAAAAAAATAAAAAAAACATGAAATATATCTCATATAACAGAAAATTATTTTAAGGAACATATTGAATGATCTTTTCATACGTGTGTATTGTATGCTGCCAGTCATTGCCGATTGGTAACTTGGAATATCTTAGAAAAAAGATAGTCACAAAATTATTCTATATTCACATATATCAGGCAACATACCATGATTTATTGTAAATAAAATAGTCACTATATCTTTAATGTGCTTTGAAACAGACATTTCTAGATTTTGCTAATCAAGTTCTGGAAAAAAAAAAAGTTTTCAATTTGATTCTCCATCATGAAAAGTGGTATTTTTTTTTTATCTTTTATAAGAAAAATATTACACTTCATTTAATAAGTAAGATAACACCAAAATATTACAAAATAATATACCTGCAATATTTAAAAATTATTATTGATTACAAAAAGAAAAAAATTAGAATCAAAACCAATATCCTTTTTACTGAAAAGTAGTATTCGATGATTTCAGTGTTACAATAGCACAAAGTGACGACAATTAGTGTTACATTGAATATTATGTCTAGTCTGTCGTGCCACAATCACATTGTCCAGAACTGCAGTTGTAACAAGTGAATAAGTAAGTTTCAAGTTCGTAACAAGCATCTGTCGGTGGTCAGTCTTAATGGGTCGTTAAGTGTCTATCAGGAATCCGGGTTCTTGAGGCGACTTCAACGTTAGGTTGAGCGGTCGGGGTCATTACCCTGTGAGTTTCCGAGGAAATCTATCCTCCTGGGGAGGTCCCATGCTGAGTGACCGTTGGAACATTGGATTAACTGTGTGGTCCTGACTCCTGTAGTGTCCCCTTGAGGTATTTGCTTTACCTTTTGACCTGAGAGGACCCGGCAAGGTCCCGGTACCAATTTCGACTGTGAGCGTTTAGTGTATTTTGTTCCAGTAAGTGTTTTTATATTTATACTGTATTTTTGGTAATGGTAATATTTTTTAAATTAAAAGTGAATGCTGTATTAGGTGCAGTTACTAATTATGTTCACGATACAAATATGGTGTTTAGGACAACGGTAATTGACAAATTAATTCGGGCATTGTCAATTTATTTATTTTTAGGTGATAGGTAAGATGGGGGAAAGAAAAGTGAGGGCAGTTAGTTAGCTAACCATGGGAGGGAATAATGTAGAAAGTTAAGTATTAATAAGAGTAATGTAAAGTGTGGTTTATCCACAATTTTATTTGGGTAAGGGCACAATTTGTTTTAACTATGGCCTTTATATAACCTATTACAATAATGATCTTACATTATATTAACATGATGAATTGTACAGATTTTAACGTTAATGTTAACATAACGATTTTGCAATTTATTTACGTAGTAAGTTCTACATATTACTTTTCCACAAGACATTTCTTAAAAGTATAATGGTTGAGGTTCATCGCGATGAATAATTCTGAAGATTCTCTTCTCCACCTTCTGTGTCTTTGTTGTTTGGGTAGTTTCTCTCTTCTGCTTCCGATTCTTCTGTCAATTCATTATTGCACTAAACTAGTTTACTCCATATACTGGTTGTCAGTATATATAATCTGATTAATTGCTTCTACTTTGTATTTGTTGTGTATTTTATCTACATTCGGATCATCATATTCTTGATTGTTTCTCATTATAGACCTTAATTTTTTTAATGCACTTGTATTAGAGGTCGATGCTAAACACGTGGGTATTGGTGGATATTCCATTATAGGTCTGATTAGACTTTTGTAGAAATGGATATTTATATTTTTGTTCATATTCCTAAATCATTTTAGCTTTGTATTCTGTGTTCTTGCTATTCTCAGCCTTTCTGCGAAATGTCTTTATATTCATCTTTGTCCGAATTGCATTCCTATAGTAGCTATTCTTGCACTTGTAGTCAAATTAAGTGGTTGTTGGTCTAATCTTGTTTGTGCAGGCTTGTGTGCAGATAGTGATACCAGTTGGAATTTGGATTTATTTTTGTTTTCCACTTTATTCAACTTATCTTTCAATTTGGCCCATTGTTTTTTTGTGCTACTTGTCTTTTCAAAGCTAGGTCCCTTCTTCGTGTACGTTTTTTGGATGTATATCTTTTTGAGTTATATAATCTGCAAAGCAGACATCAGTACAGTAATCTGATGGTGGAGTCACATCTGATGTATATATAATATGGATAATGTTGGACTGAGTACAGATCCTTGTGGGACTCCTCTTAGTTATGGCAATGGATTCCTTATGTAGTAGTTTTGTGACTTCATTGCTGCTGTTTGATCTTTGGTGAAGTTACATAGTATTTTCTCAAAAATGCCTGGAAGGTTGAGATATAACATTTTGTATTGAATTCCTTTTATCCTTACTTTGTCAAATGCCTTGGTTATATCTCTACATACTACTATGAGATTCAGGCACACTGTAACACGGTTTTTTGGACTTTGCTCCTTGTCAAAGCATCGGATGTAGCTGAAAGTTGACATATGTATATTTTACAACCGCACACAAATTTTGTCAGCATTATCAATAACCTAAAACAGATGGTCGAAAAACATTCATTACGTAAGCAAAGTAAACACATTTTGACGAAATGCTGCCCCGCCCATCCACTAGACAGAAACCTATTCACCTTGTTCCATCGACTCTGAAACCCAAAGACTTTATGAATGGCGAAACGATACATAGATGTGGGTGGGGTACCTGTGCTAGCGTAGTAATACTACTGTAGCAGTAGTGCCGCAACAGTATAGCAGTAATATACATGAATTAAACGTTTAGGCCAACTGCTGGGATCCTTGAGGATCATTTAGCACTTTTTACAACTACTCGAGAAATTAGTTTTTATAGCCAGAAGTTAAATTTTCTAATCCAACAATGCCCATGACAGCTTTCGGTGTTATCCTGAATTATAACGAGGCCAAAGTGGGTGGAGCCCCATGAAGTTATCATTCTGACGATAATTATTGATGAAGGTTTAAAGCCAATATACGGTACCGGCTATTTTTTTTTTTTTATTTTTTTTTTTTTTAGTAAATAGGAAGATAGCCAATAAATAAAAATTGCTTGACATTGGATGTAGCAGTTATCAAAACAAGCTTGTCTATGTTTTTGAAAATTACCATCTATTCCCTACATCTTATCAATCTGATTGTGACCTATAAAGCAGACTGTAATTTCTTAGGAAACTTATTTTGGGAGTGACTCATAATCGAAGTGTTTTTGGTTTTATTAACATATTTTGTTGGTTTGTTCATTATGACAATTATCAGTGGAGAGGTTCAGAGTTCATAAAGGTGTGCTGCTTTGCTTGTATTTAAATTTGTTTGTCATTGTTGCCAGAGTATAGCCTTTCGTTACGTATAGCCAATCATCCATCGAGAAAGAGTGAAGAAATGCTGTCATAAGTTACGTAACGAGTGCGTTCGAAACCTTTTCTCTGAGTAAGTTGGCCCGTCTTCAAAAATAGTCACTTTTACATTGTAAGTACCAAATTTATTCAACCTACGTAATGCAGAATACAGCCAAAATTTATGTGTAGATATAATGTGTATTCTGAACAAGCGTTATATTTATGAAATGGATAGATAAAAGTTATTGCGAAAAAACAGTGTTACAGAGGCCCTGAATCTCATAGTAGGTTGCATAGGTACTTTCTTCTTTGTGGTGATAGTGCTATTCTCTCATTTGTTGCTATTGCAATCTGGGTTCCTCCTTCTTGTTTTCTAAATCCATATTTGTTTATATTGTGCAGTTTATTCATCTAGGAACCACCTTAACCTGTTGTTAATTATTTTTTAAAATATTTTACCAAATATTTTTATTAGTGATATTGGTCTAGTTGTAATTCTAGACCAGACTAGTATCTTTTCCTGTTTGGGGCATTTAAAGCATTATTGCGTTCTTGAATGCAATAATGATTTAAATGCCCCAAACAGGAAAAGATACTAGTCTGGTCTAGAATTATAACTAGACCAATTATACTACAATATAGTTTGAAAAATGTTCCATGTGAGACCCTAATTGTATCTTTATTTCAAATGCAATGTCTGGTAAATTTTGAATTATGGCCTTGTTAATTCCATTTCCTCCTGGTGCCTAGTTAAGATTTTAAATTATTAGTTTATTTTCCCCGTAACTTCTACTTTCCTTGTTAGTGGGCAGTCTTCATCGAATCTGCTAATATCAACTGCATGGTGCGGATTTGTTCTGTGTTGTTCAATGAATTCCTTAGCTCTTGGTCATCATACATTTTCTCATTCCTGTGCTTTATGTATGGTGATGTATTAGTTTTGCTTCCCATCAGTCTTGAAACGGAGTAATTGGGTTATTGTACTGTATTTGTGTATGTTTTAATTGGTACTAACTTTTCTTGTACCGGTACATATCTTCTCTTTGTGTTGTTCCGACCTGGTATAAGTACTGCATTTTGGATGTTGTAGTGCCATTCTACTAATTTGAACTTGACACTGCTAATAGGATTTGGCAGTGTAGTGTATTTATTTACGTATTGGTATATGATTTATTATAGCTTCCTCTGTCTATAGTTTTGTACCATTAAAGTTCTTTGTCTACTATTTCTTTTATTTATATTTCATTTGAATTCATTGATGGTTGTCTACTCATTTTTGAAGCTTGACCAACTTTCTCTTTATATTTTGTATTTCTGAAGATAGAATAGTTTATTGGATTAGTTGACAATGTGATTACCATTGGTATATGATCAAAGGAGGTTGCTGGTCCTTTCGTAATGGCAATACTGAGGTGAATTTAGTTATTTCCTAATAATATATCTGGCTTTCCTTTTCTGCTATTGGTACGGAAGTATCAAAATCAGGTCCTAAGTGAATCTCTTTTATCAATCTATTTCTTGACCTGTGTAATTAAATTACCTTTATCCAAATAGTTGGAGTCTGGAATTTAGATCCGCAATGAGATAGGTTGGTTCTCTCCTGCTCATTAACTCATGACCTCCGGAAGTGGGTAATAATGTCTCCTTGGCGGCTGTTAACCTGTCACGATCACTATCGGTCCTTTGTTAGTTTGAATCTGGACTGCTAAAATGTCGTCTTGGAAATAATCTAATATTTTATGTCTGTTATTTTTGTTGGCTATTGCTATTCCTCCAAAGGAAGTCTTGTATATATGTATCACATCCAAACATTTTTTTAGTTTAGTTTCATAGTGTTCATTGATTAATATTATGCCAGGGTCTTCTTCTATATATATATTGTATCATTCCAATTTGTTTTTCAGTATTTCACGTTGAATTAAATAATTTAACTTATTGCTAATTGAGTCAATTTGAATTACAATGGTAAATAATTATTTTTATCATTTTTCCGTTTTCTGGTATTCCTGACTACTGGCGTAGTGTGTTTTGACGCTGAAGTTGATAATCCCTCTGGATTTTGCAAAATGGGAAAACTGGAGAAATCTGGAAACTTAATAGAGAGGCTTTTATATCTAATTTAATTCATGCTTTGCAAATTAAACTTTATAGTTAAATTCAGTTTTCAATTTACAGGTGACCACTGTTGGTGCTGTCGAACACTACGCTTCGAGCTGCTGGGTAAGAGCAAGGTACCCTGGGTAAGAGTTGTCAGA
>NC_087219.1:3523067-3537675 GCF_015104395.2 Macrobrachium nipponense | reverse complement strand
CCTTTGTTTGAGAGCTCAATGCCTTCTTCCGTTCTGGGGTGATATCCAAAGTTCCTTGTGATGAGACCCAAAACTATAAGTTCTATAATTGTTTCTTCCTTATCATCGCCTTTCTTATTTATATTTTCATTTCATATTCTATTCCTGATAATATTATCATGAAAACCATTAGTTATAATGAGATGTGTTTTCTTTTGATTAAAATTTTTTTTTTAAAGTATATATTAATTTATTTATTTTTAAGAATCGAGAGTCGATATCCTTATTTGCTCAATGAAAACAAACTTAACTGGTATCCTATCCGCACGAAAATTCATTCCTAATTAACCTATGAGGCCTTTAATTCCCATTCCAAACCGGTATCAAGTTCTAGCATGTCATTCCAAAATGAAATGAGCTCTCCGCGTGAGTTGATCTCTGCATATCTGCCAAATCTATAACATCAACAGAGAAGTAAAACAATTTTTCCCATTACAGACATCAAATACCATCTTTTTCGTTACGCAGAATTTTAAATCAATTACATATATTCACGACTGAAAAAGTCTTAGTTTTAAGGGTATTTATATATTTATTTATTAATCTCTTTATCTATTTTCAATAAAAAAACTGAATCAGATCTATCAACATGGCATTTCATTCAATCAGCTCCTCGTGCGTTTTACGTCATTGGTAAGCATCTACAAATTGATTCCAAGAGGTACTTTTCTTCTTTACTGTACACCGTCTAGCAGTCATTATGACTGCCATTTGCAAAATCCGTTCCATGGTGATGTACTTCGGGACTTTGCAAATCGTCCCCTTCGACATCTTTGCAGCTGGGTCCAACACGAGGGATCCTTCTTCAAGAGCTCTGCAGACTGTTGATCTTTAACGGAAATTATAAATTCCCCTCTCAGGTTCGGTCTGGCTTGCAGTTTCGCTTCTGGGTATTTCTTTTCGAGTGCCAACACAGCAGCTAGGACGTTTGCTCTTGCAAAGTCACTGCTCTGAATTTTGAAGTGCTGGAAAGTCGATGTTGCTGGTCATAATAGGTGCTGTAAATGTCGAGGTGTTTGAAAAGTTGATAACGCTCATAAAGGGTTTTTTCCGCTTCTTATGAACTTCTGGAAGCCCTGTTCGTCGAGGGAGGGCATGTCCACCAGCTGGGGGCCAGGAGACGTCGGTCGCTCCTATGCCATCGTCGAGAAATAATCCATGACAGCCTCAGTAGACTGCCGACAAAGTAAACCGTAAGAGAGTCTTCTATAATAACTGAAAATTATTACGCAAGACGACTGTGACTGACCCGATCTTCTCATTCTTTTCTCTGGTGCGTCAGGTGAGAGGAGCTCTGCCTAGTCCTGATTAGATTAGACTAGACCTAGACCTATACAGTGCGTCACAATGGACAGCTGCAGCCTAGTTAATGAGGTGAATTAGTGAGGAATGTTAAGAAGGACTAATGCTTTTTTTGTTTTAACTATTGTTAATGGATAATTTGCAGTTAAGTTTAGAAGTTAATTAATACAGTTTTGTCAGGATGTTCCCGAGGCATAACTCAGACACTTACAGAGAGAATTGCAGTAAATGGTATTATTTTTTCAAAATGGTGTGGTCTATAGTGATTTATTATCAGTTTCATGAATTCACCACATAATGTGGTCATGGAATGATGAATGTGACGCTCATAGGAATAAGCTGAGAGATGTAATTTTGTTCTTTTCATTACAATTACAAAATGTATAACATTCTTTTAGAATGTTTCACCTGTGACGTCATAAGAAATGACTATTATTTTTCAGTGGTATCAGTCATGTTTAATGAAATTTGTTGTATTAGGATTAACATGCTTCAAAAAAAGGTTATGTGACCAATATTTGTTTAAAAACATACCTTTAGATGAATGTTTATAAAGATTACCTGAATTAAATTAATCCTCACTCATGGATTAGGTTTTTTAACTTTTTTCATTTGTAAGCCCTCAACATAATCGTAATTTACAGCCTCATATATTTTATGGTAATTATGAAAGACTCTTTCGTCCTCAAGGATTTTATTTAAGAATACATTTGAAGTTTGTTTATATAAACGTAACATTATAGACTTAGTATATTTTAGAGTAACTAGTGAAACTTGCTGTCAATTATTTATTATATTGATCTCACATAAATTATGAGAGAGAAAGAGAATTCCTGGCGCTTGTATATATCTGCAGTACTTTGCCCCCCTCTCTCTCTCTCTCTCTCTCTCTCTCTCTCTCTCTCTCTCTCTCTCTCTCTCTCTCCCGTGTGCTGCCCTGTCAAAAACTGTTTGTTGCAACCGACTCAGTGGGCCTATACCAATACATTTTTGTACATGTGCACAACAAAATATGTAATTGATAACCTATATCATCTGGAGATTCTTTCAGTCATATATATGATGGATAAGAATCAAATAGACCTATATCAATCAATCGTTTAAGTGACTCGACAGTGAAACAAGATATTGAACTACAATAATAAATCAAATTGGAAAAACAATTCGAAGAAATATACAGTTTACACTGCAAGTTAAAGAATTATTGCAAATTATAATCATATATTTACAATGCTCATAACCTTATAGACACATTTTAGGGGAATTATGAAGAATTCCTTCGTCCTCAGTTTTATTTAGATATTGTCATATTACCATAATCTTATAGATTTCCATTACAGTTGTTATAGAAACTTGCTTTGTCAGTTTTATTCAACATTATTGTAATTATATATATTTATATTTATGCTGAGTTAGGCCTACATTACACCAGAAAGAAGGAAAGTCGAGGAACCTCCAACACGTCGGGAACCCAGCATCCCAGCTCTTAAAAAACAAATTATAGTACTAGGTATCTTTTTCTTACTCCCCAATTACTCCGACTATCACTACACAGACTCCCGGCTCTCGTTCACTCCCTTTTTACTCCAACCTGCTGCCCGAAGGAAGACAAAGGTCTGGAGGGAGGAACTGCAACGGGTCAGGAGGGGCGTCTTTTTTAATTTTTCAAATAAAATTTGGAGTTTCTGTCAAGGTTGTATTATTTCGAAGCTCTGGACAATTTTGTTGTGGATGCTGCTGACCGTTGGAGGAAAGGTTTAAAACAAATAGTCAATAGGAAAAAAACAAAAAATGCTACAACAAATTTACAGTTTATCAATTAGGGGAAAAGTAATAACAAGATTTAATAGGAGAGAGAAAATTTACTGTGCCTGTAACCTCCAGTAGGTCTGGTTCCTCCCACGGAGCAATTCAAATTTGTACGGAGGAGCAGTTGCCAGACTCCCAGGTTTTAAGGAAGAAATTATCATACGGTTAGGATACCTGCTATAAATGTAGCTTTGCCCCCTTTCCTCGGAATTTATGTTGTGCATTAATTAATTGATTGTGGGTTACCTGGCGTGACAAGTACTAGGGTCACTGACGCCGAATTATGTGTATTAAGAATAGGACTCCTAAAGCATTTAAAATAAAAAAAATAAAAAAAAACATTGAAAATATGCACCTCACTTATAAACAGAAAAATTGTTTCAAGGAACAAACATTATGAATGATCTTTTTGCCATTAACGTGTGTATTGTATGCTGCCAGTCATTGCCGATTAGTAACTTGGAATATCTTAGAAAAAAGATAGTCACAATTATTCTATATTCACATATATCCGGCAACATACATGATTTATTTTTGTAAATAAAATAGTCACCCCCAATATCTCTAATTGCTTTGAAACAGACAAATTTCTAGATTTTACTAATCAAGTTCTGGAAAAAAAAAAAAAGAAAAAAAAAAAAAGTTTTCAATTTGATTCTCCATCATGAAAAGTGGTATTTTTTTTTTATCTTTTATAAGAAAAATATTACACTTCATTTACCTAATAAGTAAGATAACACCAAAATATTACAAAATAATATACCTGCAATATTCAAAAATTATTATTGATTACAAAAAGAAAAAAATTAGAATCCAAACCAATATCCTTTTTACTGAAAAGTAGCATTCGATGATTTCAGTGTTACAATAGCACAAAGTTACGACAATTAGTGTTACATTGAATATTATGTTTAGTCTGTCGTGTCACAATCACATTGTCCAGAACTGCAGTTGTAACAAGTGAATAAGTAAGTTTAAAGTTCGTAACAAGCATCTGTCGGTGGTCAGTCTTAATGGGTCGTTAAGTGTCTATCAGGAATCCGGGATCTTGAGGCGACTTCGACGTTAGGTTGAGCGGTCGGGGTCACTACCCTGTGAGTTTCCAAGGAAATCTATCCTCCTGGGGAGGTCCCATGCTGAGTGACCTTGGGAACATTGGATTAACTGTGTGGTCCTGACTCCTGTAGTGTCCCCTTGAGGTATTTGCTTTACCTTTTGACCTGAGAGGACCCGGCAAGGTCCCGGTACCAATTTCGACTGTGAGCGTTTAGTGTATTTTGTTCCAGTAAGTGGTTTTTATATTTATACTGTATTTTTGGTAATGGTAATATTTTTTAAATTAAAAGTGAATGCTGTATTAGGTGCAGTTACTAATTATGTTCACGATACAAATATGGTGTTTAGGACAACGGTAATTGACAAATTAATTTGGGCATTGTCAATTTACCTATTTTTAAGTGATAGGTAAGATGGGGGAAAGAAAAGTGAGGGCAGTTAGTTAGCTAACCATGGGAGGGAATAATGTAGAAAGTTAAGTATAAATAAGAGTAATGTAAAGTGTGGTTTATCCACAATTTTATTTGGGTAAGGGCACAATTTTTTTTAACTATGGCCTTGATATAACCTATTACAATAATGATCTTACATTATATTAACATGGTGAATTGTACAGATTTTAACGTTAATGTTAACATAACGATTTTGCAATATATTTACGTAGTAAGTTCTACATATTACTTTTCCTCAAGACATTTCTTAAAAGTATAATGGTTGAGGTTCATCGCGATGAATATAATTCTGAAGATTCTCTTCTCCACCTTCTGTGGTCTTTGTTGTTTGAGTAGTTTCTATCTTCTGCTTCAGATTCTTCTGTCAATTCACTATTGCACTAAACTAGTTTACTCCATATACTGGTTGTCAGTATATATAATCTGATTAATTGCTTCTACTTTGTATTTGTTGTGTATTTTATCTACATTCGGATCATCATATTCTTGATTGTTTCTCATTACAGACCTTGATTTTTTTAATGCACTTATATTGGAGGTCGATGCTAAACACGTGGGTATTGGTGGATATTCCATTATAGGTCTGATTAGACTTTTGTGGAAATTGATATTTATATTTTTGTTCATATTCCTAAATCATTTTAGCTTTGTATTCTGTGTTCTTGCTATTCTCAGCCTTTCTGCGAAATGTCTTTATATTCATCTTTGTCCGAATTGCATTCCTAAAGTAGCTATTCTTGCACTTGTAGTCAAATTAAGTGGTTGTTGGTCTACTCTTATTTGTGCAGGTTTGTGTGCAGATAGTGATACCAGTTGGGATTTGGATTTATATCTGTTTTCCACTTTATTCAACTTGTCTTTCAATTTGGCCCATTGTTTTTTTGTGCTACTTGTCTTTTCAAAGTTAGGTCCCTTCTTCGTGTACGTTTTTCTGGATGTATATCTTTTTGAGTTATATCATCTGCAAAGCAGACATCAGTACAGTACACTGATGGTGGAGTCACATCTGATGTATATATAATATGGATAATGTTGGACTGAGTACAGATCCTTGTGGGACTCCTCTTAGTTACGGCAATGGATTCCTTATGTAGTTTTGTGACTTCATTGCTGCTGTTCGATCTTTGGTGAAGTTACATAGTATTTTCTCAAAAATGCCTGGAAGGTTGAGATATAACATTTTGTATAGAATTCCTTGTATCCTTACTTTGGCAAATGCCTTGGTTATATCTCTACATACTATTATGAGATTCAGGCACTCTGTAACACGGTTTTTTGGACTTTGCTCCTTGTCAAAGCATCGGATGTAGCTGAAAGTTGACATATGTATATTTTACAACCGCACACAAATTTTGTCAGCATTATCAATAACCTAAACCAGATAGTTTTAATTTTTATAGAGTAAAAATTATCTAGCCGACGCCATGGCCATTGATTACGAGCCAAGAGTCGAAAAACATTCATTACGTAAGCAAAGTAAACAAATTTTGACTAAATGCTGCCCTGCCTATCCACTAGACAGAAACCCATTCACCTTGTTCCATCGACTCTGTATCGTTCCGCCATTCATAAAGTCTTTGGGTTTCATAGATGTGGGTGGGGTATCTGTGCTAGCGTAGTAATACTACTGTAGCAGTAGTGCCGCAACAGTATAGCAGTAATATACATGAATTAAACGTTTAGGCCAACTTGCTGGGATCCTTGGAGGAACATTTTAGCACTTTTTAACAATACTACCCGAGAAATTAGTTTTTATAGGCCAGAAAGTTTTAATTTTCTAATCCAACAATGCCCATGACAGCTTTCGGTGTTATCCTGAATTATAACGAGGCCAAAGTGGGTGGAGCCCCATGAAGTTATCATTCTGACGATAATTATTGGTGAAGGTTTAAAGCCAATATACGGTACCGGCTATTATTTTTTTTTTTTTTTTTTTTTTTTAGTAAATAGGAAGATAGCCAATAAATAAAAATTGCTTGACATTGGATGTAGCAGTAATCAAAACAAGCTTGTCTACTATGTTTTTGAAAATTACCATCTATTCCCTACATCTTATCAATCTGATTGTGACCTATAAAGCAGAATGTAATTTCTTAGGAAAATTATTTTGGGAGTGACTCATAATCGAAGTGTTTTTGTATTTATTAACATATTTTGTTGGTTTGCTCATTGTGACAATTATCAGTGGAGAGGTTCAGAGTTCATAAAGGTGTGCTGCTTTGCTTGTATTTAAATTTGTTTGTCATTGTTGCCAGAGGTATATCCTTCGTTACGTATAGCCAATCATCCATCGAGAAAGAGGGAAGAAATGCTGTCATAAGTTACGTAACGAGTGCGTTCGAAACCTTTTCTCTGAGTAAGTTGGCCCGTCTTCAAAAATAGTCACTTTTACACTGTAAGTACCAAATTTATTCAACCTACGTAATGCAGAATACAGCCAAAATTTATGTGTAGATATAATATGTATTCTGAACAAGCGTTATATTTATGAAATGGATAGATAAAAAGTTTTTGCGAAAAAACAGTGTTACAGAGGCCCTGAATCTCATAGTAGGTTGCATAGGTACTTTCTTCTTTGTGGTGATAGTGCTATTCTCTCATTTGTTGCTATTGCAATCTGGGTTCCTCTTCCTTTTCTAAATCCATATTTGTTTATATTGTGCAGTTGATTCCTTCTAGGAACAACCTTAACCTGTTGTTAATTATTTTTTAAAATATTTAACCAAATATTTTTAGTAGTGATATTGGTCTAGTTGTAATTCTAGACCAGACTAGTATCTTTTCCTGTTTGGGGCATTTAAAACTTAATTGCATTCTTGAATGCAATAATGATTTAAATTTAACTAGACCAATATCATTACTAATATAATTTGAAAATGTTCCATGTGAGACCCTAATTGTATCTTTATTTCAAATTGCAATGTCTGGTAAATTTTGAATTATGGCCTTGTTAATTCCATTTCCTCCTGGTGCCTAGTTTAAGATTTTAAATTATTAGTTTATTTTCCCGTAACTCTACTTTCCTTGTTAGTGGGCAGTCTTCATCGAATCTGCTAATATCAACTGCATGGTGCGGATTTGTTCTGTCTGTTGTTCAATGAATTCCTTAGCTCTTGGTCATCATACATTTTCTCATTCCTATGGTTTATGTATGGTGATGTATTAGTTTTGCTTCCCATCCGTCTTGAAACGGAGTAATTTGGTTATTGTACTGTATGTGTATTTTATTTTGGTACTAACTGTTCTTGTACCGGTACATATCTTCTCTGTGTTGTTCCGACCTGGTATAAGTACTCCATTTTGGATGTTGTAGTGTCATTCTACTAATTTTAACTTTCCACTACTAATAGGATGTGGCAGTGTAGTGTATCAATTTACGTATTGGTATGTGATTTATTATAGCTTCCTCTGTCTATAGTTTTGTACCATTAAAGTTGTTTGTCTACTATTTCTTTTATTTATATTTCATTTGAATTCATTGATGGTTGTCTACTCATTTTTGAAGCTTGGCCAACTTTCTCTTTATATTTTGTATTTCTGAAGATAGAATAGTTTATTGGATTAGTTGACAATGTGATTACCATTGGTATATGATCAAAGGAGGTTGCTGGTCCTTTCGTAATGGCAATACTGAGGTGAATTTCGTTATTTCCTAATAATATATGTGGCTTTCCTTTTCTGTTATTGGTACGGCAGTATCAAAATCAGGTCCTAAGTGAATACATATATTATTTTTCAATATATTTCTTGACCTGTGTAGTTAAATTACCTTTATACAGATAGTTGGTGTCTGGAATTTAGATCCGCAATGAGATAGGTTGGTTCTCTCCTGCTCATTAACTTCATGACTTCCGGAAGTGGGTAATAATGTCTCCTTGGCGGCTGTTAACCTGTCGTGATCACTATCGGTCCTTTGTTAGTTTGAATCTGGACTGCTAAATTGTCGTCTTGGAAATAATCTAATATTTTATGTCTGTTATTTTTGTTGGCTATTGCTATTCCTCCAAAGGAAGTCTTCTATATATGTATCACATCCAAACATTTTTTTTAGTTTAGTTTCATAGTGTTCATTGATTAATATTATGCCAGGGTCTTCTTCTATATATATATTGTATCATTCCAATTTGTTTTTCCAGTATTTCACGTTGAATTGAATATTTAACTTATTGCTAATTGAGTCAATTTGAATTACAATGGTAAATAATTATTTTTATCATTTTTCTGTTTTCTGGTATTCCTGGCTACTGGCGTAGAGTGTTTTGACCCTGAAGTTGATAATCCCTCTGGATTTTGCAAAATGGGAGAACTGGAGAAATCTGAGAAACTTAATAGAGAGGCTTTTATATTTAATTTAATTCATGCTTTGCAAAGTTAACTTTATGGTTAAATTCAACCAATAATTATATGGAGTTTTCAATTTACAGGTGGCCACTGTTGGTGCTGTCGAACACTACGCTTCGAGCTGCTGGGTAAGAGCAAGGTACCCTGGGTAAGAGTTGTCAGAGATGGGTGTGTGGGCGCGAGGTCACAATACTCGCACAACATAGTGACAGTGGATCACGATTTCGGGGCATGTGCCATGACGGTGTGAACAGTATCATCACCTGCATACCCTCACGGGAGATATATTGTGCCCAATCATATACTCTTAAATTGTTAAAGATTTTACTTCTGCTAGCACTTGCTAACAAAGGTCATTTTTTTTAGTAGGTTAGTTCGTTCAAGAACCAGCATAATTGCAATGCCAGTTGCCATAGTCGTTTCATTGAACTTAAAGTACGCGGATTCTCACAGTGAAGTCTATAGATTTCATAACTTAATATAAAAAGAATAGGTTGGGACAAATTCAACCATTATTTAGCGTACCGTATAGACCTTTATGAATCAAAACTGTTTGGTCCCTTTATTATATAAAGAAAAGAATAAAATCCCTGGCTCGATTTTGAAATGCCTACGTCTTCAAATAGTTGAAAACTCAAAAAAAAAATAAATGTATACATCATTTTTGTAGAAATTAACAATAGCTTTAAAATCCATTATAGACCAACCTAAAACAAAAAAACCTAAGATCACCAATTCATAACTTTTAAAAAACCGAAGAAACTTTTCATCTTTTAAAAGCCTGAATACTGTTATTCCTTTGAACAAACCTACACCTGCGCGGCGCATCAGGTTCCTTACCGCCAGCCGGTAAACTGTAAAAGCCGTTTAGAACTAAAGAATTAAAGCTTGTTACTCAGTTCATGACTTCCTTTTTCCCATATTGAACTTCAAACAACCGTTTAAACTCTATATTACTACTGTGACAATAGGTGGCGAGTTTATAACACCGTTTTTGCTTCTTTATTTGTTCCACGGAATATTTCCATAATGTTATTCTCAAAGTCTGGAAATATTCACATAAGAGCTATTAATCTCTATTTTTGGATTGTTTCCCTATTTATATATCCATTTGAATATTGTAATTATTATTTTATTTATTACGTTTGACAAATTTGGTATTCATCCAGCTATCAGTGTCAAGTTTTTAATTTTATTGCATTTTTCAACTTTATTTTTTGCATAGAATCCTGACGACCATGCAGGTAATATAGATATGGCTTATGAGAAAGGTAATAACAGATCTTAATAATAAGCAGAAAAGTCATAATGCTCTACACAATGTCCAAGCTCTCATTTGTATGTTTCAATGCTCCCATCTACTTTATTTTCATTTATTTTTGGTCAGGCCAACTTAAGTAAATAAAATCCATAATTCCATTTGTGTACATATATAATTATATCTTTCTACAACATACATTAATTACAAATCGGTATATATCTAGGCGAGATGATTTTTGCATATAATATCAAATAAAATAGTAAATGAAGTAATTACGATAATGATTTTTTTGAAATCACAATTGAAATCAGAACGCCAGCCCGGCCGTCTGTTCGGCCTTCGAAGAGACTGTTTTTTCTGGAGGTGCACCGTTTCTTCCTCCCTGTTCCTACCTCCTCCTTGGGCGGGGAGAATGGTTGGCGACGGAGGCGGAGGCAGAGCAGCCAGGAAGTCTACAAGGCTGAAGGCTCCTCGGTTCCCTTGCCGATCCCTTAGATAATTCGAGTTCTCCCTCTTTTCTGCCGAAAGACTTCTCTGCGTTCCTCTTCCGGCCAAAGTTCGGCCTTCGGGCCTCTTCGCCCTTCGCCTAACGTCCTCCCTCCAGTCGGAGACGCCGCCCACGGTTTGCGCGGGAACTTTCACTCCTCCAACTGCTGCTGCTGGAAAATAACAACACCAACTATTAGGCGATGAAGGGAAAAGTAAACTGATAAAAGAATAGGCAGATGAAACATATCTCGTGACTATGTTATGCCTAAGAAATTGTTACTTCCTCCAAGATTGTTTGCAATAATATGGAGCACTTTGTTTCAATAAAGGTATTAGTGGTTACTGAGAAACAAGAGGTCTATATAGTAGAATTAAATAAGTCACTTAATGAATAGATTGCAATGAATTGCTGTAACCACCATGCACTGTAATATTTCTTACTATAGTACTAAGTCTTAAAAGAATCCGAAATTTACCTTGTTGTACGCACTCCATATTTCCAAGTCGAACTCTGAGAGTAATCCTACAGAAGGAGACGGGAGACCGTATAAGGTGATACCAAGCGAGCACAGGTCAGACTGCATAAGAATTTCAGTTGTTTTTTTTCTCATTTAGCTGACCTTGTGTCAGCACGGGCTCTTGCTCACAGAGCAGCCCGTAACAGAATTTCATCGGCCATCGAGGTTTTATACCAACAGTCAGACCCTGAGGCCATTTTCTCTTCCTTTGGATGTCGTTTTCTTAATGGAAGCTCAATCCCAAAGGTCATTACTCTCAGTGAATTCTGAATCCCCTAATAAGGCGGTAGACCCAACTGTTATATTGACCGTGATAATCCTTTCTCAAAATCTAGGACGCTGACCGTGGCTTCTCCCTCTGAGCCTTAATTGCTCTGTGGACGGATTTATTCTTGGAGGATTATCGTCTCCCTAGCGCACTTTTTTTTTTTATCTTTTATCAGAGAAAATATACAATATTTTACAATTTTAACGCACTTGGTCAAAATGAAACTCATGGATTGTGGATACACTTCCTTGACCTTTTTGAATCCACTTTGGTATTTCCTGGCATTGTTTCTCTTCTCAGCAACGGAGTTTAGAGCTAATTTATCTTTTAGAAACGTTATCGCCATCAATGAAGATATTTGAGAAGAGATTAAATTAAATTTGAATGTTAACTATCACTCTTTATCCTTTAATTGTAAATTCATAATTTTGGACTGTGGTTTTTACATGAAACACATCTCTTGCAATAATTATTAGGCTCGTTTGTCTTACTTTAATAAGTAGAGTTTTTTAGTTTTCGTTTTTTCTTGGATCTTAACGCATGGAATTATAAACATGGAATGGACATGTTTGTTAAATGTATTAACGCTGATTGTCACTGCGCGGCGCCACAGGAAAGGGTGGAGATGACGCTGAATGAAGCTATTACAGCATCGTCTTGCAGACGACTTTTTCAACTCTGTCGTCCTCCGATTTTAATAAATATCGGCTCTTTGGGAAGCTCTTCAAAATCCCTTTTAAATGCATATAATTAAGCATGTAGAAAATACGGCGCTGCAGTGTTTTAAGTAAAGATATCCAGATATGCATTTTAACTGGGTTCGCTTTTTTGCTCTACTGTTCTAAATTTTTAAATATATATTTTGATAAATTTATCATCAGTTAAAAGCTCTTGAAAAGCACTTTCCAATGAACCCAATGAAGCAAGTATATGTTTCATACAATAGAAATAATCATGCAATGTAGCCATGTGCTGAGACAGGGATTTCATGTCTTGCCATGGGGTTGTGTAATAAATTTTATCACTAAAGGCTGTTGAACCCCTTATGTTTAATTTCCTTCTAAGTATCAAAGTCTTTATACTCTACTTTGCATTATATGCACTACGTAGGTCTTATCACCTTGGTATCCAGTCTGTGTCACCTAGGGATTAACTCTATCATCATAACACAGATGACTTAAATTGTAATTACGTTGCCTTATATCAGTCATTATTACAAAAAGAAACACACTCGTTAATGTAATTTATTCTTACAGATCACTTATTAATGTCAGTGTTATTTAATAATAATAATTTTGAGTGTTTTAAATGTATTATCATGTAGAGAGAAATTACTAGATTGAATAATGTGTACTACTAAATTTACTTTAATATAATGCAACAAATGTCATAGATGACAAGACAGTGTCGTGGAAAGTTAACAGATTATGCTCCAGTTGGGCGAGGTGGGCATTAATTGTGATACAGGCCGACTTATCACTAAATTACAGAATTTGTAGACAATTTTATGCTAAATGTACAAAAGCTGAACTCTAAACCCTGGGTATTACTGCCCTTTGAAGAGAACAAGTGTATTGCATTAAAATGGGAAATGCTTCTACCCTGCAATGCCTAACTGTGGTAATAGCGTAAATCAAAGTTAATGCCCACAACCAGGCGAATCAAAAGTAGTGATATATCTACTCCAAGGATGTCTGCTTCATTGGCGCCATAACAAAGCTAGAGCTCTCCAACTTTTGCAATGGCCGCATGTTTACGTTCCATGATCTTACGTAATGTCGAGGTTGGTTCACGACTGCACATTTGTCATTTGAAGTTTAAAATGTGTGCATTGGAAATGCTCGCTCTCTCTCTCTCTCTCTCTTTAAAGCTCCATTAGGGTTATATCCTTGAAGAAATGTTTATAATTACAGACATTTTAGTATAGATCTTCCTTTGTTTAAGAGTGATGCTTCTGTTCTGAGGAGATATCCATAGTTCCTTGTGTTGAGACCCAAATTTTTTCTTCCTCATCATCGCCTTTCTAAATTTATATTTTCATTCCATATTCTATTCCTGATAATATATTATCGTGTAACTGCCATTAATTATAATGAGATGTTTCTTAAAAATTTTTTTTAAGTTATTTATTTATTCATTTATTTTTAAGAATCGAGAGTCGATATAGTTATTTACGCAATGAGTAAAGCAAACTTAACTGGTATCCTATCAGCACGATAATTCACTCCTAATGAACCTAGGAGGCAGACCGTAGCTCCTCCTCTAAGGCCTTTAATTTCCATTCAAAACCGGTATCAATTTCTAGCAAGTCATTCCAAAATGAAATTAGCTCTCCCCTTTATTCGATATCTGCATATCTGCCAAATCTATAACAACAATAAAGATAAAACCATTTCTCCCATTGCAGATTTCAAATATCTTTTTCGTTACTCAAAATTCTAAGTTAGTTACAAAGTTCATGATTAATAAAGTTTTAGTTTTGAGTTTATTTATTTATTCAATTATTTATTTATTTATTTTCAATAACAAAACAAAAACGGAATCAGATCTTCTATTACCATGGCATTTCATTTTGGTGATGTAGCCAACATTTCAATCACCTCGTGCGTTTAAAGCTTTTGGTAAGTATCTAAAAGCTGTCTCCAAGGGGCACTTCCGGTCGTTACGGTCTCCTTTCTACAAATATTTTGATTTCTTAATATCATAAGCAAAGAATAAATTGGTAAGCAAGGAAATATGAAATAAAGCATAACATAAAGTAAGTTATATACAATTGTATACAAGCAGATCTCTCTCTCTCTCTCTCTCTCTCTCTCTCTCTCTCTGACAAGATAATTGATTGGAAACTTAAAAGGACGACACTCCTCGTTATAGATATAGATGATATATAGGCGACAAGAACAGTGTTTTTAAAATTCGTAATTCGAAAAGTGAACAAGAAATATATCTCCTAATTCTTTAGCATTCATCAACTACCTTCAAGTAACCAATTTATTTTGGTAATAATGATAAATGTACATTTACAAGTACTGACAAAATAATTAAAATGTTAAAATAAGAAAATAGCTCTAAA
>NC_087219.1:3510567-3518067 GCF_015104395.2 Macrobrachium nipponense | reverse complement strand
TAATATTTTTCAATGGTGGTAAGAATTTGGCAAATTGTAAAAAAGTGTCCCAACTAACCCCGGTCTCCCCTACTTGCTTTAGCTTGTTTACGAGATGAAAATTAATGTAGCGGTGGTTGAAAGACTGGCACTATAAAAGTAGCATATAAGTTCTTATCATTATTAGAGTTATTGCTGTAGAATGTCTATGTATATAACATTTGTTAAAATAGAGTTTACGCACCCATTAAACAGATAGTAATATATATGTAATATACATCCTATAGTCAAGGTACAGATCATAATAATTGCGCTATAGCCTACTCGGTTTGTTTTATCGAAGCAGGACTACCTTCTTTTGGTTTCAACTGACTTTCATGCTAATGAAATCATGGGTACATTTTTGTATTATCAGTTTTATGAATGAATATTGTTGTTACTATAATCGATTTTTTTTTTTTTTTTTCGGCTGGTGTAAAATTCGTCAGATATAATACACCTGGCTGAGGAAGGACACACAGGATCTCTGTTTTTTAAACAATCTCTCTACACACCAAGTTATTTCGAACATTTCCATTCTCTCAAGAAGATTATGAATAAATACAAGAGCAAACTAGACCCCCAAAAAATAATCACCTAGCATTAATGTAAAGAAAACAAGAGAAATGAAAAATTAGTGCGATTGTCAATTTTTTCTATCGTTGATGTTTAATGAGTCAGTGTTTAGCGAATTGTTAGGGTTTAGTTGGAGTAAGCGTTTTAGTGAATGTTTATGAGTAAGTTTTTGATGAATGTTTAGGGTTTAGTGCCTGTTTAATGTGTCAGTATTCAGTGAATGTTTACTGAGTCTTTAGGGTTTAGAGAATGTTTTTGTGAATGTTATTGAATGTTTATTGTGTAAGTATTCGGTGAATGTTTTGTCTTTAGGGTTGTAGTAAATGTTTTGTGAAGTTTTAAGTGAACGTTTTAGTGAATGTCTTGTGAATGGTAGTGCTTAGTGACATTTAGTGTGTAAGTATTCAGTGAGTGCTAAGGGTGTTTTAGTGAAAGTTTTGCGAATTTTAAGTGAGCGTTTAGTGAATGTCTTGTGAATGTTAGTTGTTTAGCAAATGTTTAGTATGTAAGTGTTTATTAAGTTTTTAATGAGTGGATGTTCATTCACTGTTTAGTATTTAATAAGTATTTAGGGTGGGTTTGGTAAGCATTTAGTATTTAATGAGTGCTTAGGGTTTTAGTGAATGTTAGTTTAATTGATTTTTAGGATTAAGTGAGTGTTTAGTGAATGTTTACTTGAGTTGTTTCGGGTATAATGAGTATTTAGTAAATTAGTGTTTTAAGTGTTTAGTGAGCATTAGTGTATAGTGAGTGCCTAGTGAGTGTTGGGTATTCAGAGTGTTTTGTGTATTGAGATTGTATGTGAGTGTATGTTATGTGTGTGTGTGTGTGTGTATAGTGAATGTATGCAAGTGTGAGTGCTTACTGAGGAAGTGCATTGTGAGTGTTGGTGTTTAGTGATTGTACTACATTACTGTTTAGTTAGTGCTTCGCTACCATATGAAACAAAGAAAGTCCTGTATTACACAGGAACCATTTTATGCTTGACACTGCTTAGATCCAAGAGCAGATGCTTAGGTCTGACCACAATGGTTGGCGTGCTTAGGTGTGTTTTCGTAATATAAATAATAATAATAATAATAATAATAATAATAATAATAATAATTAAGATTAAAAAAAGAATAATAATAATAATAAAATATAGTACTAAGAGCTGGACCGAAAACCTTTCAATATGGCCTTCCGAAGTCACTCTCGGCAGGGAGATCGCTACTCCAGTGATTGACGCCCTTGCCTTGCAAACAGCTGACATATTTGCATATTCGGTAGTCCGATTTTATGACTGTTGGAGACGCAATTATAAATCATATTAACAATGGTAAATACATTGAGCAGACGTGAGGATATAATATGATGTTAGTGCATGTCTACTGGATATAATGAACAAATAAAAAAAAATATTACTAGGGAGAAAATTAGCCGAATAATGGTCGTCAAAGCCAACATCGATAGAATGTATTTGAAAAATCATTACATAGGCTACCTGTGGTGCGTGCCCCCGGCGGGAGGGAAGTAAGAGACAAACGCACTCAGTTGGCTTTAAACATCAAACTGCGTATCATTTTTATTTGAGTTTAGATTTTCTTCCTTGATATATATGGTACCTGATACTTGGTGATAGTGTACAGATCAATTTGATTGAGGCAGCAGAAAAATAAGTGGACTATTAGATAATTGACATGATATTATAGGCCAACTTAATTTGGGAGTCAGGAGCTCCAAGTTGTATGATCGTCAACTTCGGGAGGGGGAATAAAATGGGGGGAAATGTTTTAATCTTTATAGTTAGCTTATCCTGAAAACAATTCATTCACATTTTCGTTTCCACTAATTATTTGTTGTTGTGATATCATCTCTTTGTGAATGTGCGGGTGTTTTAAAACGGCTCTTTATGATGGGACTTTTGATCTTAATATCAATCGAATTCCCATATCCGATAAAAATTTATTTTATTTCATCCACCCGAACCAACAGCAACTAAAGAACAATTCAGTTATGGTAAGACATGTTGGGCTACGAACCTCGACATGGCAGCAGTGTCCTAACTATAGGCAAGAAAAGAAAATGACCAAAGACGCTATTAAAACGAGAATACATATCTTACATTTCTTTTTTTAGAGGAATTGAGAGTGGCACCATATGACTGGTTTAATTATTCAAAAAGGGCTCAGCACACATACTTGTAGCTGTTGCATTTGTGACCCCTCCCCCCATTCAGATAAAATAATTTGTGTGAAGTAATAACTCCAAAACCAAAGAATAGTGCTAATATTATATATGTAGTATATATATATATATATATATATATATATATATATATATATATATATATATAATACACATATATATAATAT
The DNA here is from genome assembly GCF_015104395.2 of Macrobrachium nipponense. Lineage (NCBI taxonomy): Eukaryota > Metazoa > Arthropoda > Malacostraca > Decapoda > Palaemonidae > Macrobrachium > Macrobrachium nipponense. The sequence continues at coordinate 3,515,119 of NC_087219.1, read as the reverse complement.
ATATATATATATATATATATATATGTGTGTGTGTGTGTGTGTGTGTGTGTGTGTGTGTGTGTGTGTGTGGGTGTGTTTGTGTGTGTGAATCTATAGAAAGTAGACTAAGCCTAGTAAGTCTCACACATAGTATTTATATAGATGTGAAGGAATTAATGAAGTGAAATATTCCAAACTTCAATAGGAAATTTTAAAAAAATAAACTCTGGCAGTAATTTCTTATCCTGAACATCACAAATATTTCTTGAATTTATGCCTTTTACATTTTATCAGGCTCACGATTTTCAGATACTTCCCATATTTCTAATACTAATATTGCCTATGATATATTTTGAATTATTTCAAGGTGTCCCATCTCTCCCTTCCAATCGTAGGTTATGTCTCTGAAAGGGGTAACCACCCCACTAAAATATCTGGCATTGCTATCACACGCATTCTAGGATGTGCAGTGGTATTGTAGTACAAACTTTACTTGGTATCTCCAATGTTGGATGCAGATCCTGTCTCCCCCCCCCCTCCCCCACTCGTTGTGAGGTGTCTGCCACGGGGTAACCACCCACAAATGTCTGTCATTACCACCACAGTACTCTAGGATGTGCAGTGCTATTGTTGTACAAATTATACTTGGTATCTCCGATGTTGATGTATATTAGTTTCATTTGGTATCTCATATATTGGATCTAGACCCAAAATCTAACAAGCAATTAGTGGTGCTTGCTTAAGGTAAAGACCACCCATATATTTTCGGCAGACGGTCAGTTTCACAGTTTGCAAGTCTACTCCTAAATACCGGTAGGGGTTACAGTCGGTATCTCGTTCGTTGTATCTCAACGGTCTGGGCTGCCACTCTATCCCTCTTGTGATGCCCAAACCTCTGGCACTTTTAAACACATGAGAGGTTCGGGAATAAAGGCTTCGGTTGGTATCTTCCGGGGATCCCAAGGTCTATAAAGGCTGGTATGTCGCCCTTGAAAGGTGGCTTCCACTTCAAGGTTTCCTCCTTCTGTCTTGTCATTTTCATTCTTCACTGTACAACATGTAGCAGTCATTATGCCTGGCATTGCAAAAAATCCGTTCCATTGTGATGTACTTCTGGACTTTGCAAATCGTCCCCTTCGACATCTTTGCAGCTGGGTCCAACAGGAAGCACGAGGGATCCTTCTTCAAGAGCTCTGCAGACTGTTGATCTTTCAGGGAATTATATATTCCCCTCTCAGGTTCGGTCTGGGTTGGCAGTTGCGCTTCTGGGTATTTCTTTTCGAGTGCTAACACAGCAGCATAGGACGTTGGTCCTTGCAAAGTCACTGCTTTGAATTTCGGAAGTGCTGGAAAGTCTATGTTGCTGGTCATAAAGAGGTTCTGCTGATGTCGAGGGCTTTGACAAGTTGATAACGCTCATAAGAGCTTTTTTCCGCTTTCTTATGGTCTTTCTGGAAGCCTTGTTCGTCCGTGGGAGGGCGGGTCCACCTGCTGTGGGGGCCAGAAGACGTCGTCGCGTCTCTGCTATCGTCGAGAAATAATCCATGACAGCTCAGTAGACGGCCGACAAAGTAAACCGCAAGAGAGTCTTCTATAATAACTGAAAATTATTACGCAAGACGACTGTGACTGACCCCGAACTTGTCATTCTGTTCTGGGGTGCGTCAGGTGAGAGGAGCTTGAGTAGTCCTGTTATTAAACCTAGACCTAGACCTATACAGTGCGTCACAATGGACAGCTGCAGCCTAGTTAATGAAGGTGAAATTAGTGAGAATTTATTAAGAAGGACTATTGCTTTTTTGTTTTTTAACTATTATTAATGGATAATTTGCAGTTAAGTTTTAGAAGTTAATTAATACAGTTTTTGTCAGGATGTTCCCTAGGCATAACTCAGATACTTACAGAGCGAATCTGCAGTAAATGGTATTATTTTTTCAAAATGTGTCTATATGTATTTATTATCAGTTTTTTCATGAATCACCACATAATGTGGTCATGGAATGATGAATGTGACGCTCCATAGGAAATAAGGCTGAGAGATGTAATTGTTCTTTTCATTACAATTACAAAATGTATAACATTCTTTTTAGATGTTTCACTGTGACGTCATAAGAAATGACTATTATTAGTGGTATCAAGTCATGTTAATGAAATTTGTTGTATTAGGATTAACATGCTTCAAAAAAAAAAAAAGGTATGTTTGACCAATATTTGTTTAAAAACCTACTTTTAGATGAATGTTTATAAAGATTACCTGAATTAAATTAATCCTCACTCATGGATTAGGTTTTTAACTTTTCATTTGTAAGCCCTCAACATAATGTAATTTTACAGCCTCATATATTTTATGGTAATTATGAAACACTCTTCGTCCTCAAGGATTTTATTTAAGAATACATGCGAAGTTCGTTTATATAAACGTAATATTATAGACTTAGTATATTTAGAGGAACTAGTGAAACTTGCTGTCAATTATTTTTTATATTGATCTCACATAAATTATGAGAGTGGGAAAGAGAATTCCTTGATTAGTTTTATATAGGCTGGCGCTTGTATATATCTGTAGTAGTACTTCGCCTCTCTCTCTCTCTCTCTCTCTCTCTCTCTCTCTCTCTCTCTCTCTCTCTCTCTCTCTCTCTCTCTCCCTCTCTCTCTCTCCCGTGTGCTGCCCTGTCAAAAACTGTTTGTTGCAATCGACTCAGTGGGGCCTATACCAATACATTTTTGTACATGTGCAACAAACAAAATAACTTGCGTGTTATGTAATTGATAACCTATATCATCTGGAGATTCTTTCAGTCATATATATGATGGATAAGAATCAAATAGACCTATATCAATCGTTTAAGTGACTCGACAGCGAAACAAGTTATTGAACTACAATAATAAATCAAATTGGAAAAACAATTCGAAGAAATATACAGGTTTACACTGCAAGTTAAAGAATTATTGCAAATTATAATTATATATTTACATGCTCGTAACCTTATAGACACATTTTTTTTAGGGGAATATGAAGAATTCCTTCGTCATCAGTTTTATTAGATATTGTCATATTACCATAATCTTATAGATTTCCATTACAGTTGTTATAGAAACTTGCTTTGTCAGTTTTATTCAACATTTATTGTAATTATATATATTTATATTATGCTGAGTTAGGCCTACATTACACCAGAAAGAAGGAAAGTCGAGGAAACATCCAACGCGTCGGGAACCCAGCATCCCAGCTCTTAAAAAACAAATTATAGATCTAGGTATCTTTCTTACTCCCCAATTACTCCAGACTATCACTACAACAGACTCCCGGCTCTCGTTCACTCCCTTTTTACTCCAACCTGCTGCCCTGAAGGAGACAAAGTCTGGAGGGAGGAACTGCAACGGGTCAGGAGGCGTCTTTTTCAATAAAATATGGAGTTTCTGTCAAGGTTGTATTGTTTCGAAGCTCTGAGCAATTTTGTTGTGGATGCTGCTGACCGTTGAAGGAAAGGTTTAAAACAAATAGAACAGAACAAAAATGCTACAACATACAGTTTATAATTATTTGGGGAAAGGTAAAAAAAAAAATAAACAAGATTATACGGAGAGAGAAAAATTACTGTGCCTGTAACCTCCAGTAGGTCTAGTTCCTCCCACGGAGCAATTCAAATTTGTACGGAGGAGCAGTTGCCAGACTCCAAGGTTTTAAGGAAGAAATTATCATACGGTTAGGATACCTGTTATAAATGTAGATCTGCCCCTTTTCCTCGGAATTTATGTTGTGCAATAATTGATTGATTGTGGGTTACCTGGCGTGACAAGTACTAGGGTCACTGACGCCGAATAATGTGTATTAAGAATAGGACTCCTAAAGCATTAAAATAAAAAAAATAAAAAAAACATTGAAATATACCTCATATAACAGAAAATTGTTTTAAGGAACACATATTGAATGATCTTTTCCATACGTGTGTATTGTATGCTGCCAGTCATTGCCGATTGGTAACTTGGAATATCTTAGAAAAAAGATAGTCACAAATTATTCTATATTCACATATATCCGGCAACATACCATGATTTATTGTAAATAAAATAGTCACTATATCTTTAATGTGCTTTGAAACAGACATTTTCTAGATTTTGCTAATCAAGTTCTGGGAAAAAAAAAGTTTTCAATTTGATTCTCCATCATGAAAGTGGTATTTTTTATCTTTTTATAAGAAAAAATATTACACTTCATTTAATAAGTAAGATAACACCAAAATATTACAAAATAATATACCTGAAATATTACAAAAAATTATTATTGATTACAAAAAGAAAAAAAAAATTAGAATCAAAACCAATATCCTTTTTACTGAAAAGTAGCATTCGATGATTTCAGTGTTACAATAGCACAAAGTGACGACAATTAGTGTTACATTGAATATTATGTTTAGTCTGTCGTGTCACAATCACATTGTCCAGAACTGCAGTTGTAACAAGTGAATAAGTAAGTTTAAAGTTCGTAACAAGCATCTGTCGGTGGTCAGTCTTAATGGGTCGTTAAGTGTCTATCAGGAATCCGGGTTCTTGAGGCGACTTCGACGTTAGG
>NC_087219.1:3496909-3510067 GCF_015104395.2 Macrobrachium nipponense | reverse complement strand
GACTCAAATTCTATGAAAAATAAAATTTCACGTTGGCGTGAAGTCAGCTGGGCAAATATGGGCGATAAGGTCTCGTTTCTTCATATGTGTGTGTGTGTGCGTGATTCATCATCAGATAACATTGACTCTGATATGGTTATTGGGGGAGATATCACATGTGGATGAAGTCAGTCGCCAATATCCTTTTTATCATGATACTCTGAATATCAAGCAGCTGTGTATATATATAAAACAAAATGTAACGGCTGAGAGAGAGAGGGAGAGGGAGGGAGGGAGGGAGGGAGGGATGGGAGGGAGAGAGAGTATATTCGCAATGTGCATATATAAATTTAGAGATTTTATAGGAGGAGGATGAGGTAAACGTCCCGGTTACTTTGAAAAACAATTAAGGGGGACATGAGTCGCAAAAAAACAGTGAACTGAGTCTATTTGGGGTCGGGGTGGGGTCAAGTTTTATTCCGTAGAGTTACGTGACATCACAGGGGTAGAAAAGTGGAGTCAATTTGGGGTGGGGGTTGAAATGTTGGTTTTTATTCCCGGAGAGTTATGTGACGTCACAGGGGTAGGAAAGGTGGAGTCAATTTGGGGTCAGGGGTTGAAGAATGGTTTATTCCCAGAGAGTTATGTGACGTCACAGTGGTAGAATAGTGGAGTCAATTTGGGGTGAGGGGTTGAAAATGTTGGTTTTTATTCCCGGAGAGTTAACGTGACGTCACAGGGGGTAGGAAAGGTGGAGTCAATTTGGGTCGGGGGTTGAAAGAATGGTTTTATTCCCAGAGAGTTACGTGACGTCACAGTGGTAGAATAGTGGAGTCAATTTGGGGTGAGGGGTTGTTGAAATGGTTGTTTTTATTCCCGTAGAGATACGTGACGTCACAGGGGGTAGGAAAGGTGGAGTCAATTTGGGGTCAGGGGTTGAAAGAAATGGTTTTTATTCCCAGAGAGTTACGTGACGTCACAGGGTAGAATAGTGGAGTCAATTTGGTGTAGAGGGGTTGAAATGTTGATTTTTATTCCCGGAGAGTTACGTGACGTCACAGGGGGTAGGAAAGGTGGAGTCAATTTGGGGTGAGGGCTTGAAATGCGGTTTTCGGTATTCCGGAGAGTTACGTGGACGTCACAGGGGTATGTCAGGGGTTGAAAGAATGGTTTTATTCCCTTAGAGTTACGTGACGTCACAGGGTAGGAAAGGTGGAGTCGATTTGGGGGTTAGGGGAGGCCACGCCCCCCTAATATGAGCTCATGTACGTACATGAGCTTGTTAGACAAATGGAGTCCAATTATATTGTTGGGGTCAGGGGTGGCCACGCCCCCCAGAATAGTGGAGGGTTGAAAGGATGGTTTTATTCCCTTATAGTTATGTGACGTCACAGGGGTAGAAAAGTGGAGTCGATTGGGGTTAGGGGAGGCCACGCCCCCCTAATATGAGCCCATGTACGTACATGAGGTTGTAAGACAAATGAGTCAAATTTGGGGTCAGGGGTGGCCACGCCCCCCAGAATAGTGGAGGGTTGAAAGGATGGTTTTATTCCCTTATAGTTTTATGTGAACCGTCACAGGGGTAGAAAACAGTGGAGTCCATTTGGGGTTAGGGGAGGCCATGCCCCCCTAATATGAGCTCATGTACGTACATGAGCTTGTAAGACAAATGGAGTCAATTATGAGCTCATGTACGTACATGAACTTATCATACATATGGAGTCAATTATGAGCTCATGTACGTACATGAGCTTTATAATACAAATGAGTCAATTTGGGGTCAGGGGTGGCCACGCCCCCCAGAATAGTGGAGTCTACATGGGGTCAGGGTGGCCACACCCCCCAGACAAGTGGAGTCTATATGGGGTCAGGGTGGCCACGCCCCTTTTGGGGGGTTTTGGGGTTGCCCCGCCCCTTTTTAGGCCTCACGTACGTACATGAGCCAATCAGAGGGGGGAGGGGGTAGCCACGCCCCTTGGGGGGTGGGGGCGGGGGCGGGGGGCGGGATTAGAAAAGTGGAGTCTATATGGGTCTTTTCCTCTACTGCTGTCTCAAATGTTCTTCTTCCCTTAAACGCAGTTTTCAGACGTGGAGGTAACTCGTATCATTTTGACTTTCGAAGACCTACAACTGCTAGCAGCTTGTGGTGGTTCACAATTGCTCTTTAAGAAATGTTGTTTAATGTGCTTGTTCAACAGAAAAAAAATAAAGGCCATGAAAATGACGAAGGTCCCCATCCATGTCCAGATTTTCCACTGCATTCTAAAATCAAAAGAACTTTTAGATGTAAAAAAAAAGATACTTTGCGTTTCCTTAGTTATGATCAATGTGTATGAAAGAGCCGTCACTCTGGGCATATCAGATGGTTCCTGTGCATGATATCATAGCCTCACAGCTACATGTCTGCCGCATTTTTGTTTTTTCTTTATTGATTTGTCATTGCTATCATCAGGTTTTTCTGAACCTTTAAAGAAGAAGAAGAAGAAGAAGAAGAAGAAGAAGAAGAAGAAGAAGAAGAAGAAGAAGAAGAAGAAGAAGAAGAACCAGGATGGATATGCTGTGTTACAGAACAAGGGAAATGATCATGTCCTTGGGAGCCATGTTATTCACTTTAGTTTGTTTTTATCAATATAATTCATTTTTTTCTGTAGAAACTGTAGCAGATCAGCAATGGGCACTTTTGTAAACAATGAATTGACATCAAAACTAATTAACCTTCAATTTGTATCTTTGACTTTCAACTTTGTTATAAGGTCTTCCGCATTCTTAATATATGCCTTTGATATATTTCTTATAAGCGGATTTAACAGAGATCCTAACCATTTTAACAAATGATAAGAAGCTGAGCCTCTCGAACTGATAATGGCTCTGATTGGTTTGCCTTCTTTATGAATCTTTACTGCGCCTTACATATAAGGAAGTGTGGCATCAACTGCAGAGAATTTCTTGTCTATTCCTATTTCCCATCATGTTTTGATTAAGTTGATAAAGTTGTGCATAGTTGATAAAACGTTTACGTTTAATGGATGTTTTTATAGACAGATGTTTGGTTTGGCAATGGGAAGCTGTTTATCTGCAACTCTCAAATATCTCTTTGGAATTTCACGAAATCAGATACCTACCAGATATCATTACGCTCACTTGGACATGGTACAGATACGTCGACGACATAATACTATGCCTGTGGCCAAGGGATCGTGACCTCTTGGAGTTTCTAGAACTTTTGAATGGTCTGGTTCCATCCATAAAGTTCAAATTGAAATAGAACAGGATAAAACCCTGTCATTTTTTATCACAGTCTTTATGAGAACCGGCAACGGATTTAAATTCAAAGTATACCGGAAACCAACAGCAGTGAATGCTTTCATTCATAATTTTCCAGCCATCACCCCTAGATAAAACGATCAGTCTTCTCAGAGATGTTTTAACGAATTTGTGAGCTTGAATTCTTAGAAGAGGAAGTTCAGAACATCTACGAAATTGCAAGAGAATTGTGTTACCCAGGGTATTTTATTGATAGTTGTCTCCAAAGTGCCAAAAAAAAAATAATTTTATTCTCAAGAAAGATCAAGTAATCATTTATGAAAAGATAAATGAAAGATGAACGGAGGAGTAAGCGAAGAAGAATCTATCGATACAGCGACAACATTCACTTTTGGTCTTCGATCAGTTCGGTCTAACAATTCCAATGCAGTATTTGAATTCTAATCATGAGCAGGATTGCAAAATTACAATGTCTATCAAAATCATTGCAAATTATTCCATAAACTAAAGGAGTTGGAATGTTTAAATTTGCTGTTCTCTAATACCTCTCTTATTGGTTATTCATCTCTGCGTTTCTTCTTTCAAAGTGGGATGCTTCCCCTGCTGGATCCCTTGACTTGCAGCATCCATTCCCCCTAACCGCCCTCGCCCCAGCCCCCCACCTAACTCAACATCCCGAGGGGCTGAATAGGACTCTTTCCCTTTTCACTATTCATTATTGAATGAATTCTGAATAGAATAATTCACTAATTAATGAATGATCGACTCTTGTCTTTGCGTTTTCATCAAAAGAGAAAGATGACGACGGCGATTTCAGGCTTCAGCGCTGAGGTCTAGGAAGGACTCGGGGTTCTCCAAGTGGCTGCTGGGATCTAACCTTTTCAGTGCCTCAGCAACTTCCCTGAATGCCCTGTAGTTTGACACAGGGCTGCAAAGTAAACTCCCAGTCTCTCTCTCGAGAGAGAGAGTTCACATAGGCAGGATGTACGTATGTATGTTCCACCTCTTCTCTTTCAAAAGTTATAACTTTCATTACACCTCAGTTTTACCTCAGAAAAGTAGTGTTTCCAGATTGCATCACTAAACATCGACAAGCCGATGACTTAAGAATTATGATGACATAAGAATTATGAAGAAAATCGTAATTATATGATAAATAGGAATAATGAGAGGGATATAGGAGGACTGGTTGTAGCACAAGAAAAATCAATGGGATGAATTTCTTCCACTATAAGATATGAAAGGATGATGGTGATAATGATAGTGATGATAATGAAGTCTTGATATTCTTCCTCCCTTCCCAACATCCCCCCCAAGCCCCCCCCCCCCCCCCCCCCTCCCCCCCCCCCCCCCCCATAAAAGACTTCATCTATCGAGGGGTGTGATCATGATAATGACGCCATCAAGTGATCACGTGAGCAACACCTGGCTACACGAAGATAACCAAGAGAGAGAGAGAGAAATATTCTTAATCTTTTGCTTGTTATTTTCATATTGATAGCCCTGCCTATAATATTTTTTTTGGTATCATTGTCTTCCATGACATTTAAGCTACGAAACTGTATGAAACACAAGATGATAAATGATGAATGTACTGCGATCTCATAAAAGGCACGATAGAATATATTTCACATTAAGAATTTTATGTTTGTTTCACTGTAAATATTTCAGCATTAAGTTTAATGAAGTGAAAATTTTTTATATCAGTATAATCCTTAAATCATTGGCTTGACGACGTTTAGTTATGAAATTGGGTGTAATGAAAGTTATAATGTTTGAAAGATGTTGGAAAATAGATGTTGCCTACGTGAACTCTCTCGAGAGAGAGACTGAGGAGAGTTTCCTGCCTTGTGATTGGTTTATCAACAGCCAATCAGGAGCATCGTAAGGAACGGCCCTGGGCATGAAATGCACGGGTGAAGTGAATTTACTATAGCTGATTATCTCTCTCTCTCTCTCTCTCTCTCTCTCTCTCTCTCTCTCTCTCTCTCACGTAACTGGATGATGGCAGCAAGTACTATACATAAGACTAAACTCTTGTTCACCCTGACATAGTACACATAGTACTACTGAAGGTCTCGGTCATCATCTTCCTTCGTCTAACAACCGTTAAACCTCAGCGGTTTAAGTCAAACCGGATTCATCAAACCTCACGTCTGACAAAGTTTGGATTTGGAGGTACAAAGAGATATTTCTTTTCATATAAATAATATATTGAGGCATCGGTCTCTCCCTTTCCTCTGAGAATCTACGGATAAGATGACTTTTGTCAAGAATGCAAAGTGAAGACGCATCAGATCTGTGTTACTCTCGCTTCGAGAGAAATTGCTCAAGTCGAATTTGAGGCTCAATTCTTGCGCGAGAAATCATTTCTCCTCCTCCTCCTCCTCCTCCTCCTCTTCCTGTCGATCACTCCGTCGGGGAATTTCCTTGCGAAGAACTTTTAAAATAACAATTATTCGTCAAAATTTCGATCACGAGAGAGGAGTCACTTGCTTGCTCGGAAATGTATACATTCCCGCCCTGACCTTCAGCCCACGTGCACAATCTCTCTCTCTCTCTCTCTCTCTCTCTCTCTCTCTCTCTCTCTCTCTCTCTGTTTTACCTTACCACAATGAAATTTCACCAGAAATAATATTTGCATATATATGTGTATGTGTAAGTGTTTACATAATAAAAATATGGAATGTTAGTCCATATATATAAAAGACTAAAACTAAAGAGGTCAACCAGATTGCTTGCAGGAATGTGATCAGACTAGAGACGCTAAAGATGACGTATACAATAAAGTATGTAGGCTAAGTTGACACGCCGTCACCTGTAGTCATTCAATTGTTTATAAACTTTAGTCCAAGCTCCCTGCTTGAGACAACTACCGCGACCTATAATTCAAACTGCCTACGTGATCTATAGTGTGTCTCATTTTGATTGTATGTTCGTATGTAACTATGTCATCTGATTGTATGTTCATATGTTCGAGCTACTGTCTGTTCCTTTATGACTGGTAACCGAGATGGTAGACAGAGAGAATAGAGTTGGCTATCGTCATTAGAAGACCTGTACCTCTTTACCTAAGCTTTATCATGTAGAGAGAATAGAATTAGCCATCGTCATTGGCAGAAGCGACCAAGCTATCGTCATTAGAAGACTTGTAATATCCTACTTGATCTTCACTATGTAATATCAGAGAATATAAGTATTTTCATACTTCGTGTTTTCTGAGAACCTCACATCAGAAGGAAATCATCATGAGTTTAACACATCGTCGTCATAACCAAAGAAGATAATACCGACTTCGTAAGTGATCTACAAACCCCAAGACACTTCATTGAATATGGAAGTGCAATACCAACCGACTTAGCGTAAGATTATCGCAAGTCTAACATTACCTCATAGGGCGCCTTATTATACAAGGCAACAGCACTAAAATATGTATGTCTGTGTATTTTTATTTTTTAATAAAATGAGGCCATTCCACGGAGCAAGGGAAGGAAGGCTCCCGAGGAGAGCAAGACAGCTCCTCTCCTCACCCATCGATACATTATTCAGGGACACTACTTGATGGTGAAAGACCTCCCGTCGTCCTCTTCATTCGGCTCCGCGGAGGTTCATGATCTTTGAAAGTCTTCCTAAATCTTCATTTTGCCTCCATGATGGGAGTCAGCTAAATATGTAAGAAATGAGAGAGAGAGAGAGAGAGAGAGAGAGAGAGAGAGAGAGAGAGAATCTATGTTGAGCTTGAACTCATTTCGATGTTGGTCCTGAATCGCGTCTTCTGTTCTAAAAAATATGGACGCCATTGACACGCCAGAAAGGAATCGTTGTAATTCTTACAGAACTATTCTAACCCACAAAACATCCCATTTACAACTCTATACTATTCTCCTTAAGAAAATCCTGAATTCGCAGGAAAAGATCTGTCAATCTCTGCAGCTCTGAGATTTTTCGCCAGAAGAGCTGACACGGTCTCACACAAGAAGTTCTTGGGACAAATGAACGACGGACGATTAATTCTATTTTACTCTTTAAAAGAAACTCTGTTAAGGTCATTTAAATGTGGTTGAATTCATGTTTATGGTGTCATTTAGTTTTACTTCCAACATTTCCTTTGCTAATCCATTGATCTACTGAGACAGATTTCCAGAGGAACTTTTGAGAGGAATTTGAACTCTGGAGTCACTGAAAAGGTCATCATTGCTGTTATCGGTAGAAGATACCTCATCGTCATGATCAGACTTATTACTCAATATCAAGTCTTTTATTGCCTGCCTACAGCAGCTATGCTGGCCACTTCTGTTTTAACTTCCCTTTGTCCCATCTTCTTCTGAATAATAATAATAGTAATAATAATATTTGGTAGGAAATACTTGCATTTTTTTCCATTCCCTGTGAACCTTTTTATTATTCATATTATATATTCAGGGAATTGAAATGAACGAAAGCATCGATTGAAAAGCAAAAGCAATGGAAAATAGTCCTTATTGCGCCTTTCAACTTACACACACCCCTGGAAAGTTAAACTACCCCAAGGGGGTGATTTAACCCCCATCTGCCACGAGTTCTTTAAACAAAAAGCAAAACCTTAGTATCATCACAGGTGTTGCGGACAAATGACTTTGAGCCGACATTGGATGACGTCTGGAGGCTGAAACGCAGTGCAGGGCTCCCAGAAAAATACATTCAACAACCCACTTCTTCCTTTCACCTAATTCCCCCTTTCGAAGTCTGTTTTCATTTCAGCAGAGTTTTAAAAAAATGCCCTCCCTCCCTCCCTCACACCCCCAAAGCATCTATTAATTAATTGATTTTGTCTTTTTTGATAAGTGAGATTTTTTTCTGTATTTTCCTTTACTTCCTCTTAGTTCTTCCTATTGAACACCATATTCTTTGGAAGCTTGAGTTACAATTCAAAGGTCCATGTGGGCTTGTTATATTCGAATAGGTTTCATCTTCTGAATAATAATAATAATAATAATAATAATAATAATAATAATAATAATAATAATAATAATAATAATAATAATAATAAACACCAAGAGATGAAGGACACGATCAGGAAAGATCAATGCGATACTCAAGTTAAACTCAACGCCGGAAATATGATAAAAGCCATAGTCACATGGGCAGTGCCAGTAATCAGATACAGTGCAGGAATAGTGGAATGGACGAAGGCAGAACTTCGCAGCATAGACCAGAAAACGAGGAAACATATGACAATACACAAAGCACTACACCCAAGAGCAAATACGGACAGACTATACATAACACGAAAGGAAGGAGAGAGGACTACTAAGTATAGAGGGCTGCGTCAACATCGAGAACAGAGTACTGGGGCAATATATGAAAACCAGAGAAGACGAGTGGCTCAAGAGTGTATGGGAAGTAGGACTGATAAAAGTAGACGAAGACTCAGAAATATACAGAGACAGGAGAATGACAAGCAGAACAGTGGAATGGCACAACAAACCAATGCACGGACAATACATAAGACAGACTAAAGAACTAGCCAGCGATGGCATGTGGCAATGGTTACCTAGGGGAGAGCTCAAGAAGGAAACTGAAGCAATGATAACAGCGGCACAAGATCAGGCCCTAAGAACCAGATATGTTCAAAGAACGATAGATGGAAATAACATCTCTTCCATATGTAGGAAGTGCAATACGAAAAATAAAACCATAAACCACATAGCAAGCGAATGTCCGGCACTTGCACAGAACCAGTACAAAAAGAGGCATGATTTATTGGCAAAAGCCCTCCACTGGAGCCTGTGCAAGAAACACCAGCTACCTTGCAGTAATAAGTGGTACGAGCACCAACCTGAGGGAGTGATAGAAAACGATCAGGCAAAGATCCTCTGGGACTATGGTATCAGAACAGATAGGGTGATACGTGCAAATAGACCAGACGTGACGTTGATTGACAAAATCAAGAAGAAAGTATCTCTCATTGATGTCGCCATACCATGGGACACCAGATTTGAAGAGAAAGAGAGGGAAAAAATGGATAAGTATCAAGACCTTAAAATAGAAATAAGAAGGATATGGGATATGCCAGTGGAAATTGTACCCATAATCATAGGAGCACTAGGCGCGATCCCAAGATCCCTGAAAAGGAATCTGGAAAAACTAGAGGCTGAAGTAGCTCCAGGACTCATGCAGAAGAGTGTGATCCTAGAAACGGCGCACATAGTAAGAAAAGTGATGGCCTCCTAAGGAGGCAGGATGCAACCCGGAACCCCACACTATAAATACCATCCAGTCGAATTGGAGGACTGTGATAGACAAAAAAAAATAATAAATGATAATAATGATAATTCTTTAATTTTCCCAGCTGTCTAAGATATCCTTGTTCTTATGATAGCAATTTTCAGACGTTAACTTCCTACAGCTCTGAGCACCTTTTCTTCTGATGTGTCCATTTGGTTTTCCAAGACCTTTGAACAATCGGCAGACTTTACTGATTCACTGACGCTCTTCTGCGAATGATATTGAAAAGGCTTGTAGAAACCAACACTGAAAATGAAGAAATTCTTCGCCGGTTTCCTCATATTCATCTTGAGACAGTAACTGCCTGAACACCATGTGCGTCTCATCTCTCCGTTTTTTTAATTTTTTTCTTTTATTTTAGTATTTCAGACTGTAGGTCAGTCAGTCAAAGTAGTGTTCTCTAAGGACATTGCTTGAAGACAATAACGTTTAAAGACTCTTAGAGTTTATATACATCGTGAATTGAGGTTCTTTGAAGAACTTCTGAAACACTTTCAAAAATCTCTGAGAATAAATAAGTGCCTGTTTCGATGATGACAAACTGTGTCAGGTTGTATGAGATACGAATACCTTCGCGAAAACATGGTCTCATACTGCTCATTCTGATCATTTAGTGCTACGTGACTATATATATATATATATATATATATTATCTATATATATATATATATATATATATATATATAATATATTATTTTGGATAACTGGCGAGAGAGAGAGAGAGAGAGAGAGAGAGAGAGAGAGAGAGAGAGAGAGAAAGAATTCGTTTGTGTCTGCCAAACAAATATAGAATATTTCGATACACAAAGTCATTCAAATGAATATAAGCGAATGCAAATTGGTAATTATGTCTTTGTTAACTGTGAAGAACTTTAGTTTGAATGGGGCAGCCGAAGCATGTATGTATATGATATATATATATATCTATATATATATATATATATTTATATATATATATATTTATATGACAAGTAAATCAATACTAGCCATGCAAACATCTATTATGTACATTGTTAGAAATTGCCAGCAGAAGCCAAGTGTTCAACGCATACGCTGGTCAGCCAGACATTACAAGATGTGTCATTCCGTTCCCAGCTTACTGGGGGAGCACAACCCCGCATCCCCAACCCCACCCCTCCCCCCTCCCCCAACCCCTTTAACCTTTCCACCTTCGACAGCCAATCAAATACCGTTTATTATTAGTATGTTTATTCTCATTATTAGTCACTAATTCCCTTCCAGCATCGACACCCAATCAAAAATCGCTCATTATTATTATTATTATTATTATTATTATTATTATTATTATTATTATTATTATTATTTTATTAATTCAAAGCGCTCGCATATTCAAGGAAGTCAAGAACCGTCCATTCCGGCTTGAGGGAGATTCTCTTTGTATTATGCAGTTTCTGTCACTAATTGATTTGCGTTTCTGTCTGCATTCTTTTTCCATCATTAATTGAGTGACTTTTCTATACAGCGGCCATTGAACCCCAGGTTTTCTTTCCACTCACTCATGGCGCTGCTGTTCATTCATTCATTCATTCATTCACTCATTCAGAAGGAAGAATTTCTTGTCGAGTGTCAGCGACACCGTTCCCGAATATATATTTATAATTTCCTCTTCTTTTCGTATTGATAACTGGCGCTGCGCTGTCAGGGCTTGGGACTTGGGTTCCAGGTTATTTTGTGACCTACCTATGGGATTCATTGCCAACGCCCTGGACTTTTACTTGAAAGACCGGGGTTCGTTTCCGTTGTGGGGGAGAAATCCATGTAAGTGTATATATATATACATATATATATATTATATATATATATAATATATATATATATATATATATATACATATATATCATATATATATATATACATATATATATATATATATATATATATATATATATATATATATATATATATATATACATATATATACATGGTGTCCCAAAAAAATTTATACATATTTTAAATAATTGTAAACTTGGATTTTATAATAATTTTATTATTTCAAAATATAAAATATTTACAATTATCATTTTATTGTTTTTTTCACTGCATTTTGACTATGTTTTAAATAATTGTAAATAGCCGATAATTGAACTGTTTGTGTTTATTTTGCAGATTCATCCTGAACACGATGATGACAGCCAGACTAACCTTCGAAGAAAGAAAATTTATTCTTAAGTGTGAAAATGCAGTTGAAATGCAAAGACAATTTAGGACAGAATTAAAAAAAAGAACCTCCAACGCGAGTTACCATCACTCGAAGGTTAGTCATCATTGTGTTCAGGGATTGAATCTGCAAAATGAACACAAACAGTTTAATTATCGGCTATTTACAATTACTTAAAATATAGTCAAAATGCAGTGAAAAAAACAATAAAATGATACTTGTAAATATTTATTTAATTTTTGAAAGAATAATAAGAAGTTAATAATAAAACCTCCAAGTGTACAATTATTTAAAATGTGTATACATTTTTTGGGGACACCCGTATATATATATATATATATATATATATAATATATATATATATATATATATATATATATATATTATATATATGTGTGTGTGTGTGTGTGTGTGTGTGTGTGTGTGTGTGTGCATTTCATGTGTACATGAAGATCCATGTTTGTGTGTGTTTTCATACATCAGTAGGCTTTTACAATACGTTCACAAACAACCTCCTCACCTGTGTCCCATTTCCCCCTCAGGTAAATAAAAAATTACAGAAAATAGTTTTTGTGCCGTTTTATTATCCTAATGCTATATCAGGGAACAAAGTCAATATTTTTTCTTTCCAAATTTGCAGAACAAATATTTTTTTTTCGCCTACAAACGAACGTTTGTAAAAAAAAAAAAAAAAGGAATTATTTCCAAGGTATTATAAACAAACAAAATAAATCAAGAAAGGTTTTTCGAGAGGTCCTCAACCTCGGTTTTGTGTAACAAATTGCTTTGTATTTTTGCATTTTATATATACCTTGAAAAAAGAAAAGAAAAAAAAAGTAGAATGACACAACTAACAATGACAACAATCAATATGAATGTAAATGAACCCCTCTGTCTGCCTGTCTGCCTGTCTGTCTGTCTGAGCTTCCCCTTGAGCGATAAAAGCGTCACCTGAGTTCTCTCTCTCTCTCTCTCTCTCTCTCTCTCTCTCTCTCTCTCTCTCTCTCTCTCATTCTCTGAAAATGTATTAATTTCCAGTGATATGATTGTAGACTTGAATGTAAATAGATTAGTTAGATTGCCAAGAATTGCAATAAAGATGATGATCATCCAGAAATACTCATATACACAACATTGATATATATTTCACACAAAGGCAACACCACATTGCAGGCGGAGGGGGGGGGGGGTCTCACAGACCCAAACACCCTTCTACTGACGAAATGGAGAATAGAGACCTTGAAGTAGCTCCCTCACCCCCAACATGGACACACAAAGCTAGGATGGTACTGGGAAGACTGACCAGGTTTCCCAGGCATTTAGCAGTTACTGAACGAGAAGTTTTACTGGGTAATTCGCTTCGGTAAGAGGCAAATGCCCAAATCGCATGACAGACAGTCGTTATAATAACTCCCCCCTGACCCTCCCCCACAAAACCACCTTCCGATCTAATCCCCAGATAATCACCA
>NC_087219.1:3474409-3491909 GCF_015104395.2 Macrobrachium nipponense | reverse complement strand
AAACGGCATGTCTTTTGATATATATAATTTTACAAATTAATCATTTTTATTTCCCAGTCCCGTCTCCCACCCTCAAAAAAATAAAAACAATATGGAATGGAAAATTATATATTCCAAAAGCAGATTGAGACCGAAGGTGTCTGTTGTCCAGTGGAATAAACTGAAGCTAAAAGAAGAAGAAGAAGAAGAAGAAGAAGTTGGCGATTAATCCAAACCGAAAACAAGTGACGGTCGGACGACAAAGGATCTTTTTAGACCTCCCTTCTGTCAGTAGTCCAGGATTAGACTCCGCAGCCGTAGGGGGTAGTGCCGTCAGTGCACCTCACGCGGTGCGCTGTAGGTATTAACTTAACGTCCTCTGCAGCCTCCCTTCGGCCCTTACCTGCAATCCCAGTCATTTCTTTTACTGTACCTCCATTCCTATTCTCTGTCTTCCATCTTGCTGTCCTGAACCCCCTGGCAATACTTCCTTCATAATAGAACTGCTTTGAGGAAATTGTCCTCCCGTGACGCCTTTCAAAACGCCTCTATGTCAATGTTCCTTGCAGCGCTGAATGACCTCGTAGGTCCCAGCGCTTGTCATCAGGCCTAGCTCTCATATTCCAATTCCAGTTCCAGGACCAGAGAGTTGATAGTCGATGAGTTCAAAATTTGGCGTCAAAATAGAATAGAAATAGAATTGAGGCCGAGGGCCAAGCTCTGGGACCCGTGAGGTTATTCCGCGGTGAAAAGGAAATTGAGAGTACGAAGGCTTGACAGGTGTCAGAGCAGTTGCAATGAGAAACAGGTGTCACGAGAGGGTGTAGGAAAGTCAGATGGCAGAGAGAGAATATGAACGGAGCGACACTAAACGGGTATAGAATATAATGACACATAAACACCATTGCTATCATTCTTTATATGAAACGCTGTCATTCCCCTAAAAATTTGGTCCCCATCAAATATTCTGGGATTTAAATAGCCAGTCCAGGTCCCGTCGTATACTGAAATCACCTGCATCTGTTTGTGGTGTTAAAGCGCATATATATATATATATATATATATATATATATATATATATATATATATATATGATATTCTATATATATATATATTTATTTCTGTGTAATATATATATATATATATATATATTATATAATATTTATATTATATATATATTCATATATATATAATATAATGTGTATTATATATATTTATATTATATATACTGTTATATCATATATATATAAATATAAACATATATATATAGGCCCTATATCTATCAGATCAACTAAGTGGGAGAAGCACTTAAATGAGAGTGGCCTGGGTTGAATGGCATATAAGTTTGTCATTATAAGGTGTTAGCGCTCACAAAGCTGAAATGGGTTTCAAGCGTCACTTTTTAAGCCCGAAGTGTAGGTTTTGTCTTTTTATAAACTAAAACTTTATTTTCAGAGAATGTCCTTTTCCATATAACTTTTTGATTTGGTAAGTCTTTGGTTTAAATTTGCTTTATGTATGTGGGGTCCCTTTTATTTATTTATTTTTTATTTTAAACAGATGGTTTCTCTGGGCACTTCATGGGAACCTAACACCGTAGTTCCCATGAAATGGAGGAAACTCTGACTTTCTAGTTGCCTATTTTAATGATTCTGAAACTACTGTTAGTTATGATAGATAAGAGTGGGACGGGTTTGGGTCGATCCCCAAGGGTTTATTTGGGTTTTCTGTTTGAACTAACAATGGTGAATATTTTGATTTTAAACTTTAAAGTTATTAGTAAACATTTGTTTTCTTGAGAACTTGAGGTATTTTAGTTAATCCTTTTATAATTCTTTACTAGTGTATTTTTGTAATTTATGGCGTCTGATTTCAGCTACATTAGGCATGTTTTGGTGGAGAAAAAGAGAAGTTGAGAGAGCAGAGAGAGAGAGAGAGAGAGAGAGATAGAGAGAGAGAGAGAGACGAGAAAGAGAGAGAGAGAGAGAAAGAAGGGTCACTCAGTGCCTTACTGCTTTAAGGTCATGGCTACCACACAAATACTTGAAGAAGTAAATTTTAAATGATATACCCCACCCTCGCCAGTCTCTGATGTATATCATATATATATCATATGAATAATATATTTCATATATATATCACATATACATATATATATATGTATATATATAAATAGATACCTCATGAAATAAATACAATAATCAATCACCCAATGACGTGTGGACAGTTTTATTGAGCTTCTGAACCCCCACAAAGATCGAACCCAGGTCTTTCAATTAAAGGGGGTTTTCGTTGGTGAGCAACTTGCAACATTTCAATTGAAAGACCTTGGGGATCGATCCCAGTGTGAGTCAGAAATGTATGTAGGTATGCATGCATGTATACGTTTTTGTTGTGAGTTGATCCTGTACCCATCGACAGATCCATTCTGCTGTGAGGAGGATGAGAGGGAGGATGAGGAGGAGAGGTAGGAGGAGGAGGAGGAGGAGGAGGGGAGGAGGAGCACCTGGAGACTGGATGATGACGAAGGCGAAGCTCAGGTGTCGGCTAAAAATCGCCTCCCGTTTTTTGCACACGATTAATGGCCTCTCAAATGTTAAGTAAATCTTAGTTTAGTCAGACCACGGGGGGGGAGGGCTGATTAAAAAAAAAAAAGCTCTCCTAGGGCTGGCCCGAAGGATTAATATTGGTTACGTGGCTAGGAACCAATTGGTCACCTAGCAACGGGACCTACAGCTTATTGTGGGATCCGAACCACACTTACTCGAAAAATGAATTTCAATCACCAGAAATAAATTCTTCTGATTCCGCGTTCTTCGAGTCGGGTTATTCGAACTTCGGACCACCGGATTGGCAGACGAGCCCGAAAACCACTCGTCCAGCGAGGAACTAATGGCCTCTCAAACAGCAGCAGGTTCTTCACGGCTGCTGCTGCTGTCTGGAAAATTCTATCATTTTTATTCAAACTGAAGTAGATATTGGCGCCACTTCGTTCAGTAACTTCGACACTTCGTTTTCACTTTCTGAATTCATACCAACCTCCTCCTCCTCCTCCTCCTCCTCCTCCTCCCTCCTCCCCTTCTCCTCCTCCAATCAGAAGGCAACACAACAGCCAAGTCTGAGTCACAACAGAGCAGCCATTCCTGATGTTAATCACCCTAAGTGGTGCACTGTAGGCGTTACTTAAGGTTCTTTGCAGCGTCCCCTCTGGCCCTTAGCTGCAACCCCCTTTCATTCCTTTTACTGTACCTCCGTTCATATACTCTTTCTTCCATCTTGCTTTCCCTAACCCTCTTCAAACCATTGTTTCAAAGTGCAACTGATTCGAGGTTTTCCTCCTGTTACACCTTTCTGACCCTTTTACTGTCAATTTTCCTTTCCAGCGCTGAATGACCTCATGGTTTCCAGTGCTTGGCCTTTGGCCTAAACCCTATACTCCATCCCACAAACGATTCTTGATGGTACCCTGACTGGAAAAGTTTCTTCACTTTTGATTAAAAGGTCGAAATTATGTCGAATTATGTTGCTCTCTCTCTCTCTCTCTCTCTCTCTCTCTCTCTCTCTCTCTCTCTCTCTCTCTCTCTACATTTATTTGTTAAAGACAAGCAAATACAAGATAATATTATCAAATGACTGTAAATGTCGCGCTACAACAGTAAAAGATGTTACCGTTTTTAAAGAACATAATCGCGCAGGCGATCCAACTAGCGTAGGGGTGCGGAGATTTGTTGAAAAGTGAACGACGACACAAAAGGTCACGTGACTCCCCTCATTATATAATTGCAAATGCATCTTCGGATCTTATAGCATCTGGAGCTCAAGGATTGCCAACTGTCAACAGTAGTAAGCGCTCAATTAGAAGTGTTCGCTCTAAAGAAAATCGTGGACTATCTACACCCAATCATGGGAAGGATATATATAGTATTCCCAATCGAGTAGTATATAAAGACTTTCAAAAATGAAGGCTTTCTTCTTTTTGACTCAGTCAGGAAGAAGAGAGTTTTCAGTCAAAATTCGAATGCTATTACCATTGGCATTTATCTCAGAAGAAAGAGTCATTGAAACTTTGGAAAATTTAGTAGAAGAAGAGTTATTTTCACCTGAATTACTTCCGGTAATAGATTATTCTGAAAATAAATTGTGCAAAGATATGTTAAGATAACTTTAATAAATTTAAACTAAATTAATCGTTTATTAACATTAATCCTATTCTCCTATATGATCAGATAAAGTATGTTATAGATTCGAATAATATTCACTTCGAAAAAATCCTTATTCGAATATTTTGTTTCGATCAATTGTAAATCCGAACAATTACACATTCAAACTATTGTTTTCGAATATTTGGTTTTTGAAAAAAAAAAAAAAAAAAAAAAACGTTCGAACAATTGCCTTTCGAATAATGGACTTTCGATAAATTGTCCGCAAATCGTAGTGGATGATAATATCGTTTTCACTCAACCTCGGAAGTTATTCCAAAGTCAAGTGAATTCGTTATGAGCGGCTGGATTTTGCTTAATTAACACTTGTCGCCATTAATGGGAATGGAGTGGTATATAAAATTGAGGCCAAAGCCAATCGCTGGGGCCTATGAGATCACTCGGCACTGAAAGATGACTTTTGACTTTTGAAAAGAACGGAAAGTGAATGAGCACCAAATCTGTTACTGATGCTTCGAGAGAAATTGCCCGAATCGAATCTGAGTCTCAATTCTCGTGCGAGAAATCATTTCTCTGGCTCCTCCTCCTCCTCCTCCTCCTCCTCCTCTTCCTCCTCCTCCTTCTGCCAATCACTCCTGTCGGGATTTTCCTTACGAGCAACTTTGAAATGACAGATTATTCGTCAAAATTTCGATCACGAGAGAGGAGTTACTTGCTCCCTCGGAAATGTTTACATTCCCGCGATCACCTGATCTTAAGTCTACGTGCACAATCTCTCTCTCTCTCTCTCTCTTTCTCTCTTTCTCTGTCTCTGTTTGTTTAACCGTACCACAATGAAATTTCACAAGAAATAATATATATCTCTATGTGTGCATGTATGTATGTATGTATGTGTATTTTCATTCCTTAATATGAGGCCATCATAATTATAATTCCCTGTAGCGAGGGAAGGAAGGCTCCCGAGGAACAAAAGACAGCTCTCCTCACCGATACATTCATATGAGACAACTTCCACATCGTCGGCCTCTTCATTCATCCCCCCAAAATCTTAATTTTATCTCCATGATAGAAGTCAGCAAAATACGTAAGAAGAGAGAGAGAGAGAGAGAGAGAGAGAGAGAGAGAGAGAGAGAGAGATTTATGTTGAGCTGAACTCGTTTCGATGTTGGTTCTGAATCGCGTTCCTGTCAAATATGGGCACCTTTTGCTCACCAGGGGGGAATCGTTGTGATTTAATTAGTCAAGTCGGGTGTTTTTATAGAACTATTCTAACCCACAAAATACATCATTTACAACTATATGTTCGCCTTAAAAAATTCCGAATCCGTAGGAAGAGATTTGCAAATCTCTCACCTTGAGGAGATTTGTCGCCAGAGAGCTGGCAAGGTCTCGCACAAGAACTTCTTGTGGCAAATGAACGGGCGATTAGTCTTATTTGACTCGAACCTTTTTTAACGGAAACTTTGTTAAGGTCATTTAAATATGGTTCCATTCAAGTTCCATGGTGTCATTCGGTTTTCCTTCCAATATTTCCTTTGCTAATTCATTGAGTTGCTGTGACAGATTTCCAGAGAAACTTTTGAACGAACTTTGAACTCTGGAGTTACTGAAAGGGTCGTCAGTGCTAGGAAAAGATTCCCCTTCGTCAGGATCAGACTTATTACACAATTTCAAGTCTTTTGTTCTCTCCCTAAAGCATCTGTGCTGACCAATTCCATTTTGACGCCCCTTTCTCCAATAATAATAGTGTGAGTAAAACTAAATGTAAATACTTACAAGTAACAAGTTACAAATTGAATTTGTGGGTTTCTTTTTCAATCTTCAGAAGAAAACTGAAAGAAGTTTTTTGTTTGGTTAATAATAATATTATTATTATTATTATTATTATTATATTATTATTATTATTATTATTATTAATATATAATAATAATAATAATAATAATATAATAATAATAATAATAATAATAACCACAAATATTCAGAGACAGGAGAAATGACAAACAGAACAGAAGAATGGCACAACAACCAATGCAGGCGGACAATACATGAGACAGACTAATGAACTGGCCAGCGATGACACATGGCAATGGTTACAAAGGGGAGAGCTCAAGAAGGAAACTGAAGCAATGATAACAGCGGCACGGAAGAGCACAGGCCCTAAGAACCAAGATATATCCAAAGAACGATAGATGAAATAACATCTCTCCCATATGCAGGAAGTGCAATACGAAAAATGAACCAAAACCAAACACATAGCAAGCGAATGTCCGGCACTTGCACAGAACCAGTACAAAAAGAGGCATGATTCAGTGGCAAAAGCCCTCCACTGGAGCCTGTGTAAGAAACATCAGCTACCTTGCAGTAGTAAGTGGTACGAGCACCAACCTGAGAGAGTGATAGAAAACGATCAGGCAAAGATACCTCTGGGACTATATGGTATCAGAACGGATAGGGTGATACGTGCAAATAGACCAGACGTGACGTTGATTGACAAAATCAAGAAGAAAGTATCACTCATTGATACTTTCTGGGACACCAGAGATGAAGAGAAAGAGATGGAAAAAATGGATAAGTATCAAGACCTGAAAATAGAAATAAGAAGAATATGGGATATGCTAGTGGAAATTGTACCCATAATCATAGGAACACTAGGCACGATCCCAAGATCCCGCAAAAGGAATCTGGAAAAACTAGAGCCCAAAGTAGCTCCAGGACTCATGCAGAAGAGTGTGATCCTAGAAACGGCGCACATAGTAAGAAGAGTGATGGACTCCTAAGGAGGCAGGATGCAACCCGGAACCCCACAGTATAAATACCACCCAGTCGAATAGGAGGACTGTGATAAACCCCAAAAAATAAAAAATAAAATAATAATAATAATAATAAAAGAGGCAACAGAATCAACCATCTGATGTTCATGGACGACATCAAGCTGTATGGTAAGAGCATCAAGGAAATAGATACTATGATAAATTAACGTAATTTATTCAGTTTTGATGGCCCCTTTTTAACGTAAGTTTTTCTAGTTTAATCCAGTTTCTTTTGACATTCTCTCTGAACACTGGATATGGGTCTTTTGCCTCTCCTTAATGGTTGTTATTAGTTTATATTGGTACTCCGCCATGAAGTTTGTTTCTTTTTTTTTTCATGTTTGTGATGGTAATTTGGCTTCCGTCGTCTGTGCCACGTCATATTTTGACCCTCTCCCGGAGCTTTCGAGGGGGCCTTGTGGCATTAGTGCAAGAGTTCTGTACTCTGCTCCACCACCTAAAGGACCAGTGATGTTGTATTATTGGCAGTCACGGCAGTGCACGTATTTTGGGTACAGGATACTTCCTTTTGCACACCTGCATCGTATTGCATCACTCGAGAGTGACCCTGTGTGTTTGTGCCTTTGTCCGAAGCTGGATTGCTTGGGGCCTGTTGTTGGAGGCTTGACTTTGTGCCTCACCGAGGATTTCTGCAGCCCTGTTTATAATTGGAGTAGAGCTAAGCATTTGCTCTCGTGAATGGCCCGTAGTGCGAGCGTAATATACGCCCTGTAATCTCCTGCCTCTGCCTGAACACTGCGCCCTTGGAGTCGTGAGGAGGCCCTCTAGTGGCGGAGAAGAGTAAGCCCACTTTATTATTATTAACATTATTAATTTATTTTCTTCATGTGATGGAGCAGCAACCCCTTATTTAGTAAAGACGTCTTTTACACGAAAATAAGTGTGCGTCAGCATCGGCATTTAACTCTATAAAGACGTCCTTGGAGAGTTTTGAGTGTTACTTTATGGACTCGCTTATTGAGTTATTCATGTTTTTATACTGTTATCTGAGTATGTATTTAGTACAATGTACTTTGTTAAAACTGATTTGTGAAGATTTAGGTTAGGATATAGGTTAAGGTTTCCCCCCCCCCCCCCCCCCCCCCCCCCCCCCCCCCTTTTGAATCTCCATCTATCGTATGCTAGGGAAAGAGTGTTTTTTTTCTTACTTCCACTGTTTACTTTCTCTTATTCCTTGGAAGGCATGATAGTTAGGTAGGCGATTGAAGAAGTGACTGATTTGGTATTGTATGTGCTTGTTGTGCTTTTCCCCCCATTATTCAGTTTTCAGAGGGGTTCTTTTGTTGTGTTGATTTTTAAGAAATAAATTATTGTTAATTTTTAGTTTGTGGTTTGGTGTATCCTCTCTGAGATTGTACTCTTTTAAGTGTTGGTTTGTCAGGGATCATACTCTTTTTGTGGTACTGATCTGAAATATCAGGTCCAAAAGAACCTTAACTTCAGACCATCGTGAAGTTCATAACAATACCCTAATCCAGACTGTAAGGATTGTATCTGGGGACATCAGGATGGAGTTTGGAATAGAAAAATGCGCCTTAGTCAACATACAAAAGGCAAAGTAACGAAGAATGAAGGGATAAAGCTACCAGATGGGAGCAACATCAAACACATAGATGAGACAGGATACAAATACCTGGAATAATGGAAGGAGGGGATAAAATAAAACACCAGATGATGAAGGACACGATCAGGAAGAAAATATATGCAGAGACTCAAGGCGATACTCAGGTCAAAACTCAAACGCCGGAAATATGATAAAAGCCATAAACACATGGGCAGTGCCAGTAATCAGATACAGCGCAGGAATAGTGGAATGGACGAAGGCAGAACTCCGCAGCATAGATCAGAAAACCAGGAAACATATGACAATACACAAAGCACTACACCCAAGAGCAAATACGGACTGACTATACATAACACGAAAGGAAGGAGGGAGAGGACTACTAAGTATAGAGGACTGCGTCAACATCGAAAACAGAGCACTGGGGCAATATCTGAAAACCAGTGAAGACGAGTGGCTAAAGAGTGCATGGGAAGAAGGACTAATAAAAGTAGACGAAGACCCAGAAATATACAGAGACAGGAGAAAGACAGACAGAACAGAGGACTGGCACAACAAACCAATGCACGGACAATACATGAGACAGACTAAAGAACTAGCCAGCGATGACAATTGGCAATGGCTACAGAGGGGAGAGCTAAAGAAGGAAACTGAAGGAATGATAACAGCGGCACAAGATCAGGCCCTAAGAACCAGATATGTTCAAAGAACGATAGACGGAAATAACATCTCTCCCATATGTAGGAAGTGCAATACGAAAAATGAAACCATAAACCACATAGCAAGTGAATGCCCGGCACTTGCACAGAACCAGTACAAAAAGAGGCATGATTCAGTGGCAAAAGCAGCCCTCCACTGGAGCCTGTGCAAGAAACATCAGCTACCTTGCAGTAATAATGTGGTACGAGCACCAACCTGAAGGAGTGATAGAAAACGATCAGGCAAAGATCCTCTGGGACTATGGTATCAGAACGGATAGGGTGATACGTGCAAATAGACCAGACGTGACGTTGATTGACAAAATCACGAAGAAAGTATCACTCATTGATGTCGCAATACCATGGGACACCAGAGTCGAAGAGAAAGAGAGGGAAAAAATGGATAAGTATCAAGATCTGAAAATAGAAATAAGAAGGATATGGGATATGCCAGTGGAAATCGTACCCATAATCATAGGAGCACTAGGCACGATCCCAAGATCCCTGAAAAGAATCTAGAAAAACTAGAGCTGAAGTAGCTCCAGGACTCATGCAGAAGTGTGTTATCCTAGAAACGGCACACATAGTAAGAAAAGTGATGGACTCCTAAGGAGGCAGGATGCAACCCGGAACCCCACACTATAAATACCACCCAGTCGAATTAGAGCACTGTGATAGAGCAAAAAAAAAAAAAAAATAAAAAATAAAAATAATAATAATAATAATAGTAATAATAATAATAATAATATTTATTACAAAATACTTGCATTATGCTATATATCCCTGTGAACCTATATATTGTTTATTCAGAGTTGAAATGAAGGAATTCATCGATTGAAAAGCAATGGAAAAAAAAAGTCCTTACTGCGCCATTTAACTTCCACACTTGTTGTCACCCCCCCTTGAATGTTTAGCTACCCCAAAGGGGTTTACCCCAAATCTGCCACGGGTTCTGCAAACAAAGAGCAAAACCCTGATATTATCATAAGTGTTGCCGACAAATGACTTTGAGACGACATTGGACGACGTCAGGAGGCTGAAAGGCAGAACAAAACGCTCATCAGCCAACTTCTTCCTTTAATTCGCCCTTTCGAAGTCTATTTCCATTTCAAGCAGAGTTAAATCAAATGCCCTCCCTCCCTCCCTCACACCTCCTCGGCAATATCTATTTATTATTTCATTTTTTTTTTCTTCTTTAATAAGTGAGATCTCTTCTTTCGGTAATTCCCTTTACCTCCTCTTACTACTTCTTCATGAACACCTTGATATTCTTGGGAAGCTGGAATTACAAGTCAATTGTTCCTGGAGTTTGTTCCATTCGAATAGGTTTCATCTTCCGAGTAATAATAATAATAATAATTTGGGTAAAAGACCCTCTTTCGGGCAAATTCTGATAAAGAGAATGCCAGAATTAAGAGAGTTGATTTTACATATTGTAAGAAAAATAGAAAAGACAATATTTAAAATCAACTCAACTCTCTTAATTTTGCCATTCACTTTAACAGAATAATAATAATAATAATAATAATAATAATAATAATAATAATAATAATTGGTACAAAATATTTGCATAGGTTTGTTTATTCAACCACATAATACACTATAAATTCCTGTGAACCTTTATTATTCATAATATCAGGGAGTTAAAATGAACGAATTCATCGATTGAAAAGCAATGGAAAAGAGTCTTCATTGCGCCTTTTAACTTTCACACTTGTTGTTACCTCCTGGAATGCTAAACTACCCCAAGGGAGTAATTACCCTCAATCTGCAACGTGTTCTTCAGGCAAAAAGCAAAACCTTGACTGATATCACAGGTGTTTCGGACAATTAACTTTGAGCCGACATGGGTGACTTCAGGGGGCTAAAACGCAGTGCAGGGTTCCAATGGGCTTTTTATATTCGAAGAGGTTTCATCTTCTTATTAATAATGACAATAATAATTCTTTAATTTTTCTCAGCTGTCTAAGATGTCCTTGTTCATATA
Source organism: Macrobrachium nipponense (assembly GCF_015104395.2). Classification (NCBI taxonomy): domain Eukaryota; kingdom Metazoa; phylum Arthropoda; class Malacostraca; order Decapoda; family Palaemonidae; genus Macrobrachium; species Macrobrachium nipponense. The sequence continues at coordinate 3,480,693 of NC_087219.1, read as the reverse complement.
ATCGCAATTCCAGACGTGAACTTCCTACAGCTCTGAGCACCTTTTCTCCTCGTGTGTCAATTCGGTTTTTCAAGACCTTTGAACAATCTGCAGATTTCACTGATTCCCTGAAGCTCTTCTGTAAATGATATTTAAAAAGTTCGTAAAAACCAACATTGAAAATGAGGACATTCCTCGCTGTTTTCCTAATATTCCAATGAATGTGTTAATTTTCTCATTGACCGCAGTCTAAAATACAAAGAATTTTTATTCGTACAAAATATTTCGCGTTTCATTTGTTGGAATCGATTCATGAAAAGTAGCAGCTGTCACCTGGCTGAATATCAGACTGCTCCTCTGCATATGATAACCTCACTACCCGTCGGCCACTTCTGTGTTTCCTTCATTGTTTTGTCATTGCCATAAATGCTCTTCCTGACCTTTAAAGAAGATCCCTGATATGCTCTAATACAAAATAGTTGTAATAATGTTCTTGGGGAGCCAGGTTATTCTTAGGTGCGTTTTATCAAGCTGAAATGCATTGCGCTTCTTGTCATTTTGTTATTGTAATCTTGGGCCCTGGTTTAGTTCAGCCAGTCTGATGGGAACGGTGCTCCTGGCAGAAGTCAAAGTCAGGTTGCAGTAGAAAGGACGGATGATTTCGAATTAACTGATGCATGCAGACACAAGCACACACATTTGGGCGTGCAAGGGTGTGCAAGGGATTGGGGAAAGCAAGTTGTTCTGCAGAGAGAACAAACTAAACAGAAACAAAGCTAGTTTTACTTATTATAACATATTTCTCATCCACCTTCACCTAGAAGCGTTGTTAATGACTGAAGCGAATCAGTAAGGTAAACTAAGGGAGTCCGCCAACAAAGTCCTGAAAAAGTATTCTATGCCTCATTGTAATAGGCATCTCCCTTTCTCCGTGTCGTTTTCTTTTTGTAGAGAAAGTGGTTATATTTTTCCGATATTTCCCTGCATTTTCTTAAAAAGTTCTAAATTGGAATGGTTATTTTACATCCTTTCTAAAACTATAGTACTTTCAGATACACGGAATAACTTCAGGGTTAATAATTGTCATTGAAAGCTTTCGTCCAATTTCAGGAGAACATTAATAAACAAGGGAGGGAGAGAGAGAGAGAGAGAGAGAGAGAGAGAGAGAGAGAGAGAGAGAGAGAGAGAGAGACTTGAAGTACTACTTCCTCAATCCATTATCTTTCATTCTTGTCTTATGTAGTCTGGAGCAAAGGGAATTCAGCTTTAATGTTTCTCCTCGTTAAAGAAAGACAGGAAATAAATTGTTGCAAAAAATGACTGAACCCAAAAATATCTTAGGAAGCATCATCGGCCTTTGTCCGATAAGAAATGTTCAACTTTTATTAACTGAGACGTTCAACTCAGTTGAAAGGTACGAAAAGAAGGAAATTAATAATTTAAAAAAAGGCTCGAGAAATAGATATGGCAGTCAACTGGGGTCCCTCGACATCTCTTACTTTCCCCTCTATGTTTTCTTTGAGTGAGATTCTTCTTCTGAGGATCCAAGATATTTTCTGTCCCTTCTCAGTCTCAAGTTATAAAGTCTTGGTGAGGCTCAGAACTGAATGATTCTCACTGATTCACGGCAAAGAAAAACTGTCAAAGCTTGAACCTCTGTGACTTGTATTTTACGCATAATACTGACTCAACTCCCTGATAATGATTACAATTAAATATATTTAAATGCCAAATTAAACTGCCTAAAATGATATCAAGTTCACAAAAGTAACTGAACAACTGTCTAAACTGTTAATGAGTAACTGTCTAAACTAAGAGAGCTGTTAGTATTGAACATGGAGAGATCGATTAAAACCTCACTCCAAACACAATCAAACAATAATGTGGGTATGGACTCTCTCTCTCTCTCTCTCTCTCTCTCTCTCTCTCTCTCTCTCTCTCTCTCTCTCTCTCTCTCCTTAGATATTCTAAATTCTTATAGACGATGGCCAGTAGCCTTCGTATAGATTTATCGAATACCGTCGACCCTTTTTATTTTTAGTTTCACGAGCAAAAGATAATAAGAAAATAATTGTTATTTATTGTATGAATTTCCACCTTTGTTCTTTCCATCAACTCAGCTCGAGACAGCAACTGCCTGAACTTCAACCAGGTGCGTCTAATTTGTCATTGTTTGAAATTCCACATTGTACGTTAAGTCAATTTAGTAATCTCTAAGAACATTAGTCGAGGACAATAACATTTGCAAATTCATAGGGTTTATAAAAATCCTGAATTTAGTTTTTTTTTTCCAAAGAACTTCTGAAATATCTTAAAAAATCTCTTCCGATGAGAAGCAGCGTAAGGTTGTACGAGACACTAATACCTCACGAAAAGAATTCGTTCATGCTGTTTATTCCAATTGTCAAGTGTAACGTGACTTCGATTTATATATATATATATATATATATATATATATATATATATATATATATATATATATATATATATATTCTGCTATTCAAAGGAAAATTCTACACAGTTAGCAAACGACATGATTTTCATTCTCCTATTATTTCCTTGGCATACACGAAGCAAAAGTCTCTCATCTCTCTCGTCTCTCTCTCTCTCTCTCTCTCGCCATTTATCGAAATGAAATTACTCTGACAAAGGTGAATCATTACCAGTCATACAAAATCATAGTTAGAATTGCCTACAGAAGCCAAGTATTCAATGCCATCGCCGGTTAGCCAGACATTACAGGATGAGTCATTCTGCTCCCAGCTTTTTGGGGGAGCATAACCGCGCCTTCTCCCGTCCCCCAACCCCCGAACGCCCCCATCACCTTCGACAGCCAATCGAATATCGCTTACCATTAGTATGATTATTATGATGATTATTTACTATCCCCCTTCCGACATCAACGCCCAGTCAAAAATCGCTCGTTATCATTATTAATATTATTATTCCAAAACGCTCGCATATCTAGGATTTCAACAACCGAGCATTCCGGCTTGAAGTGGATTCTCTTTGTATTAAGTAGTTTCTGTAACTTATTCATTTGCGTTCCTGTCTGTATTCTTTCTCCATCATGAAGTAGCTTTTCTATACTAGCCTCAGGTGGTTCGGGAAAGGGCGCTGCTCATCCATGAGGCCTTTGTGGGATCAATGAACGTGACCTTCTGCGTTCTTTTCATAAAGCGCTTTTCATTCATTAAGAAGGAATTCTTTCTTGCTGAGTTTTATTTCAGCTTAAACACTTCGGTTATTTCCGTTTTCTTCCCATTTGATTTTTTATTAAATTTATTCTATTTACCTTCAACTATTTATCTAAACAAAAAAATTAATAATTGCAACTTTCTCTCTCTCTCTCTCTCTCTCTCTCTCTCTCTCTCTCTCTCTCTCTCTCTCTCTCAAAAAACAAAAACATGAGATGGAAATCCGATTTTACAGAATAACAATTCTAGGACGCGAAAGACAGACAGACAGACAGACGAATGTGCAAGCAAGAATCAAGTTGTTGATATACGGGGAGATTTACAAAATGCGGAAACTAAAGTCATTGCTAACAATTAGAAATATGATTTGTGCTTTGCCTGAACACTGGAATCTGGCTCTCCTTGTGAAATCCATTTTTTTGAGTCTTTCCGCAAAAAGGATGAATTTCAAAGTGTTTGGAAATATTACGAATGGCCGTTTCTGTAACTGTTTGTACACTCTGTGGGATGTTTCATAGTTTTTTTTATATTTACTCAGTATTCGGATAGATGCTATAAAGGACTCTTAATATTTTACCTATAGCATCTCCAAAACACTTTGGTGTATATATATATATATATATATATATATATATATATATACTATATATATACTATATCATCTATATAAACATATATACTATATATATGTATATGTATATGTATGTATATGTATATATATATATATATATATATATATATATATATATATATATATATATATATTTTTTTTTATATGTATATGTATGTGTATATATATATATATATATATATATATCTAATATATATATATATTATATATATATCTATATATATATGATGTATGATATATATATATATATATATATGTATGTATATATATATATATTATATATAGATATATATATATATATATTTATATCATATATATATATATATCTCTATAGATACATATATTATATATAGATATATATATATGTATAGATATATATTATATTATAATATATATATATAATATATATTATATATATTAAGGTTTTTGCGACGAAGGAAAAAATGAAAAGCGAGATAGCCAAGCACTTTCGGTCTAGTTCGACCCATTACTCAGACACAACTGATCGTACAGAGGAAAAACATAGTCAAAGTAGGATTAATATCCAAACTGACATTATAAGATTAGCAATAAGGTCGATTTCACTCTACAGAAACGAGGAAACGCCTGAGGGCAGGATAAGCGATTTTTAGGCAGCCACACCTTGGAGGAGCACTCACGTGGTCAACAGATGATTCATCCGGAAAACATATTTTGAAAAAACAAGGAGGCATATACAACTTATTACCATGAAATTTACAAAAATGTCCCCCCCCCCAAAAAAAAAAAAATAGTGAAAAGACGAAAAAAAAGCATATAAATATATCAAGCAAGAAAGAGAGAGAGAGAGAGAGAGAGAGAGAGAGAGAGAGAGAGAGAGAGAGAGAAATAATAATTACATACATGTGGGACTAATTAATTAGTAGTTCATTTATTTTAAGGTCCTTCATAAACATTTTTCAAATATATGGGTCCAAATGGCACAATCCCAGACAAAGATTTAGGTTGTTTTTATTAGTGATTTGTATAATTGCTGATTCCAGTAAATTTCTTGAAACATAATCATTAGATCTAGCAATTACAGAGGTATCGCCCCAATTAATACAGTGAGATTTTTCACTCAGATGGATAAACAGTGCATTTGAAGTCTGGGCTGTTCTATCTGAATACATATGCTGCTTAATACTTACACATAAATTTTTACTTGACTGTCCAACGTAAAAAGATGCGCAATCCTTGCAAGGAATTTTGTAAATGATGTTCTTATTTGTTACAGGACTATTCTTAATTAGCATATCTTTAATGGTATTGTTATAAGAGAACACTATATTAACATTAAACAATTTAAATATTGATTTTATGGTTTCAGATCCACGAAAGTAAGGCAAGCTAAGTACATTTTTAGGGATATCTTTTTCATTACTAACAATACTATAAAACTTTTTATGAGCTTTTTGATAACATAAATCAATTATATGAGGTGGGTAGCAGAGATCGTTTCCTATAATTTTTATGTATTCTATTTCTTGGTCAAGATACTGTGGACTCGTGATACGCAAAGCACGTAGGAACATAGAAGAAAAAATTGAAATTTTAATATTAAGACGGTGGCCAGAATAGAAATGTACATATGTTAAATTATTTGTGGGTTTTCTATAAATATATATATAGTATATATATATATATATTATATATATATATATATATATATACATGATAATAATAAAAGTCTCCAATCAATGTTTCCTAGAAAGTCATCCTTTTCTCGAAGATGAAAAAAAAAACCATTCCAAAGACATCATTGTTTTTGTTTACCACAGAAAAACAGGCCAAACATTTTACAGATGTGGAGCCACACAGACCCTTTTTTTAATGTTTTAAAACACATTCGATCGAGTTAGGAGTCGATTTTCAAGGAATGGTCCATTTAACACCATAAAAAAACTCGAATAATTGCCAAAAAATTAATGAACCATTTTTTTTTATTCTGAAACGTTGTAAATCCAAGACCCAGTTAAATCTTTGTATTCACCGCCTCACTTTTTGTTTTTTGAGACCTGCAAAGAATCGTGATCATCAGATGTTCTCTGTCAAGTGTCGTTGACTCCTAGGGAATCTAATCAGGAAAGTCAAGGATGAGACTTTTACCAGAATGAGGGAGGAGTCACAGTGTTTTTTTTCTGGCACGAGATTTATTCTAAGACTGCTGCCTCCTGCACCGTTCAAATGATTGGCGACGCTGAATGTTCAGTCAGTCTTGGAACGGAAAAAACCAACTCTAGGTAGTTTAGTTATGAAATTTAGCCTTGTCTCTTGTTTTAGATTTTCTTTTTTAAATACACGTGTATTCTATGCCAACTACCGTAAAATAAGTGCAAATATCTTATTAGAATTTACAGCAAAAACATGTCTTCCGTCTTCATTCTATGCTTACACGAACATAATCATCCTTTTTGCTGCTTACAAATAAATCTGATCTGATGTCTGACCAAGATTCA
>NC_087219.1:3451909-3469409 GCF_015104395.2 Macrobrachium nipponense | reverse complement strand
AAAAATGAACAAATGATTAAGGTTGTCATTCAAGACTGAATATGCAGATGTCATTCCATTCTTCCTTTGCTGTAAAGTTGGTTTTTAAGTTCCAACTTGCATTCAGTTTCATAGACCTTGAAATGTACTGTCTACTCTGTGTCTTGTTTAAATCTGCGACGAAGGGTAGCTACTTTCATAGCGTGACAAATCGTTATTGCATCGGTAAGTTTCTTTTACAAAAAAATATGACACAAGACAGGGAATTATCATTCAAGAACTAACGTGCAGATGACTCCATTTTCCGGGTTCGCTTCCCTGTAAAGTTGATCTGCAAGTTTTCCTAGCAGTGAGAACCGTCCTCCCTGATTTGTTTGGGTCTGACATTTTCTATAAATCTGCATCTGATATCACTGACATGAGCTCATTCTTCTCTTCAGCTGATATAGATGAATGTCTAAGCGATCCGTGTGCAGATCCAAACTCCCACTGCGTCAACACAATCGGAAGTTACGTCTGTGAATGTGAGGCGGGATATATCTTGTTGAACGGCATGTGTGGTGGTAAGTTTCGTTAAAAAACAAAAACTGTTAAAATAAAACTACTAAAATGCAAGGAGCAGCCTTATGAGCTTTTTGGTATTTGCGTAGGTAAGTTTCGTTTACGAAACAACGACGGAAGATAAGGGGTGGGGGGGATTATCATTCAGGAATGACCGTGCATCTGCCACTATTTTCCGTTTTTCATTTCGCGTAAAGCAGATTTGCAGGTCTTCGTGGCCGTTGAAACATCCTGTCTCGCTTGTTTAGGTCTGACAAATTCCCTAAATCTACATCTCATACCACTAACATGATGTCCTCCTTTCAACAGATATAAATGAATGTGTCAGCGATCCATGTCAAACCGAGATGCTTTTTTCACACTGCGAAAACACGCTCGGAAGCTACGAATGCATCTGCGACGACCCAGACTATTATCCTAGCATAAGTAATGGTTATTGCGCCCCGGTAAGTTTCGTTTACAAAAAATATGACACAAGATAGGGATTATCATTCAAGAACTACCGTGCAAAATGACATTCCATTTTCCGGGTGTCCTTTCCTGCAAAGTTGACCTGCAAGTTTTCCTAGCAGTGAGAAACGTCCTCCCTGATTTCTTTAGGTCTGACAGTTTCTATAAATCTGCATCTGATATCAATGACATGAGCTCATTCTTCTCTTCAACAGGTATAGATGAATGTCAAAGCAATCCGTGTGTAGATCCAACCCCCAACTGCGTCAACACAGACGGAAGTTACAGCTACCAAGGTAAACAGGGATATGTTAACAACTCCAACGGCAACTGAATTGTCTAGCTTCATCACCTCTTACCATCTGGAAAGTCTATTTCTATAGTTTGCGTTTAACTTTCAATTTTAGGTTTAATTGCACATTTGTGGATTCTTTTTTAAACATTGTTTTGTAGTGAGTTTTGTTTTTTGGATAAAGTCCCCAGAAATGGGCAGTTTCATTTATTTTTTCCTGAACTTTATACCTGGAGAAAACATTGAACAAATAAACGTCTGGGATTTAGACTACTCGTAACTCGTACTACTTTTAGTAGATCAAATTGGTAAAGTGGCAAATCATAATTTCTGGCTGAGTATTGACCCACCAGAATTGATCATGTTGCAAGAACCTTCATATGATCCTTCAAAAGGGGCAAGAATTATTCTCATATGAAATCGGGAATATAACAACCATTCTCATAAGGTTCGTTTCAAAGCTAAGAGAGAATTGTCCCCTTAAAAGATTCATGTAGAAGTTTTGGCTCAGCTAAAAAAAATCATATTTGAACAATCTAAAGTTCAAATGAATGGGTGATGAAGAATTTCCAGAGAAATGGGTAGGTCGTAATTTTGCTCCACTGAGAAGCACTGTTATAAAAATTTTAAATACAGCAAATTTATTTTTGAACTCAAAATTTATAAGTGAAATTCACAATCTCAAAGAAATTCACTTTTATTTGAAAAGACAACGTTTACTTAATTCTTGAATTAATTAGAAAACAAAATTTAATCAAAAATAATCTATCAAGAAAATGAATTAATCACGAATTAAATTATTCACGTAAAATTCAAACTGTTAACATTTGAAAAAAAATCTAAACTAACTCATGTGTTAAATAAAATCAAGTATACAATTTCAAATCACTAAGGCCTTGTCCACACGGTCGAGCTTTGCTCTGCGAACTTTCCTCGGTGTGACGTCAGAAACGAAGAAACGGCGAGCAAAGCTTCGTATAGATAGGGCTTTCCTAATGTTTATCGAAGTATCGAGGCTTTGCCTGCAGCAGGGCTGTTCACTGACGGAAATATTTCTATTAAACGGATAAAGACGTCACCTACGGAAAAGTGTCCGTAAAGCACAATTTCATGTAAAACCTTCACAAATAAATAAATAAAGGAAAATAAAGTTCCCCGTTATTTTACCCTTCATAATGAATACGTCAGGTAAGTATGACTTATGGGAACTTTGAAAACCAAATAGATTAACATCCTCTATTGTAATGCTACGGAAATCTGTCAGTCTAGTCCATAATGGAGAAAGCTTACTGACTTTTGACCAATCAGGTGACAAGAAGATTCCTCAAGGTTCTTTGCAACTTGCCCATAATTGCATTGTCTAAAAACCATATATATATATATATATATATATATATATATATATATATATATATATATATATATATATATATATAGCATATAAATAATTACTTGTAATTAAGGGTAATCTTATAAACTGACCGAATGAATCAAAGTTTTACATCTAAATTAACCAATGTACTGAAATATAATTTATATCTTAATGTACCACAACCTCAAAGGATTCAGGAGATAGGGCTCTCTAATTACCAATATAAATCTTGGTTGACAAGTGTGGTCGATAACCATAAGCTGATAATTTAGGCATGCAGGTGTGTCCTAAGTAACATGTTTTGTTAGAAGCTGGCTTGCACAAAGTCTTTATATCTTGTAAATAATTATCTTTGTCAGTTTGTTCTTATTTTCTTGTAATACCTTTTCACAAATATGGTTTCTGTATGTCTCATATTCATTTAGAGCATTTCGTTGAAGATTAATGTCTTTAGGTGACTTATTGCTACGTTTCTTTTGATTAAAGTGTATTGGTTCTATTAAACCGAATTTTGTTCTACTTGTTTATTTAATGCATATCTTTATACACAGATGTGTGCGCCTCAGTATAATGTAATTATCTAAAATACACTTGTCCTTTTAAACAACCATTTTCACCCAACGTAAATAGTAGAAAATAACAGAAAAATTACGTCAGAGTACAGCGGAACACTGCCAGGCGCTCAGTTCTCACTATCCAACCAGTGTCGTTCGGACAGCAGCATAAATGCGTACGACAGGCTTACCCCGCTAAGAGGCAAAGTTTACCGAACAGAGGTCGACCGTGTGGACGGGGCCCAAGAAACACTTAAGTTGATGAAAAAAAAAAAAAAAAAAAAAAAAAAAAAAAAAAAAAAAAAAAAAAAAAAAAAAAAAAAAAAAAAAAAAAAAAAAAACAGAAAAATGTGGAAAAATACCAAAATTGCAAAAACACACAAAAGTAGAAAAATTAAATACCGAACACTCAAACAAAAATTGAAATGTGAAAAAAATGAAATAATTAATTCCCTATTTTTTCTAAGTGCACTTGAAACTTGTCATAAGACATTTCCTTTCCACAATATCTTCAATTGTGCAATTGTTTACCAGGCTACTACACAATATTAATACTTTTACCATATCTGTTCAGATTTCACAAAACCAATATTCAACCACTAAATTACGTTGCTGTAAAAAATTAAATATCTCTCGTACAAGGGAGAGAGAGAGAGAGAGAGAGAGAGAGAGAGAGAGAGAGAGAGAGAGAGAGAGAGAGTGGCATGAGCACACTCTTCTCATAAAAAACAGACTCATAAAAACCAGAGCTAACTGGTCTGCAAATTCTACCCAAAAATGGCTGATGATGTCGAAACAAGGCAAATGATTTTGGGAACGTGATACTCTGCACGTAACCTTAATAAATTCTCTTTAAAAATGAGAAAGAGAAAGTGGGATTACAACTATAAATAATCTTTCTTATTACACAGTTCCGGAACACGAAACTCTCTTAACATGAAAGATATGGTTATTGAAATACAGTTGAAAGCATAGAGTGTCGTCACTTCCCTGACAATGTCACAACTGTTTTGGGGGTGAGATATTCATCTGAAAATTGAATTACAAGTCAAAACATTCTCTTTTGACAAATTGAAAGAGATAAGACTTAATTTATCAGTAATATCAATTTATCAGTAATATCATAAGCAAAACATTTTAGGTCGATGCATTCGAACAGGATTCGCACAAGAAGTTGGAAGACACAACACTGCGCAATTGACACGTCGGTTTCTTGAATGGCTCAAGACAAGGAAGGGCTGATGCAATACAGGACAGACTCAACAATAAAAAAAAAAAACTAAAATCACACAAGTGATGACTGATGTGTCCGCATTCACAAACAAAGCTAATTTTTCTCTCTTTCTTTACTCTACGTTTTATCTTAACTTTGAATTATGCTTTTGCAAAATTATTTTGAACATATTTTATTTAAAAATTATTACGTGCGTGGCTGTTTGAAGTTTATCATTTACTCTAAAATTAACTGACATCTGCCAAGATTGGGTGCCACGCAAGTAATAAAGAGAAAAGGGGAAAAAAGGGTTTTAAAACTAATGGGTTTAAGGAAAAAATGCAAAGTTATATTTAACTATGATTATTATTATGTAAATCAGAAGTAATTATACAGGAGCTAAAGGCATTAGGTCGATGGAACTGAGGTTACGTTAATTAACAAAGGAATGAGTGCCACTGAGAAACCCCAGTAAAATATAAATCCCTTTTATGATGAACCCGGCATTTACAGAAATGAGATTTTTGTACAGTTATGGCAAATCATACAAAAAATATTATCAGCAGCTCTTCAGTCTTGATACATTGGGATTCGGGATAAGTGATTGACACTCTGGCACCTGGAACGCGGGATTTGGGATAGGTGGTTGACACTCTGGCACCTGGAACGCGGGATTTAGGATAGGTGGTTGACAAACTGGCACCTGGAACGCGGGATTTGGGATAGGTGGTTGACACTCTGGCACCTGGAACGCGGGATTTAGGATAGGTGGTTGACACTCTGGCACCTGGAACGCAGGATTTGGGATAGGTGGTACACAACTTCTTGCGTTCTCCTAATTCTGCTAATTAAGGATGCACTGTAATGATCAATCGAAAAATGCGTTAAATAAAACTGGGAGTTTGCGTAAGGCAGCGAATGTAAGTCACTTAACACTGTTATGAGTTAGCCGTATAAATGAACACTTTTAGTTACAAGTCACAAATATTTCCTCACTTCACGTTTCAAATCCAAACGTATCTGGTTTGTGACAAATTGTGTCTTGAGTAGAGCGCCAGGCACAGGGGAGGGGAAAGGAGCTTAGGGGGGAGAATCGTCTCGAAACCCAGATAGTGATAAGGTCTCTGACCCGTCTGTTCAGAATTAAGTCTGCTAGGTGAAATGACTTTTCTGCTCTGTCCCTCTCTCTCTTTTGTCATGTTTTTCGCATCTTGGCGCCAGCTTCTTTTTGGGTTGGTCTGGAAGGAAATTCGCCGGACAACACCAGGTGTCAGGTGTGGAAAAAAAGGGCAATGGGGGTCATTTTGCTGTACGAGAGAAAGAGGTTTTGGGTGGGAGGAGCAAAGTAGGCAAGTCTGCCATTGCAAATTGTTAATTCTTGTGTGGTCTTATTTTGACTAAAAGTGAGAAAAATATTGTACTTATTTTATTTAGATTAATTAAGACTGAGGGCTCGACGTGCACCTCTTGTATGCATGTTACAACATATAAACTCTAAGCTAACTTTAATATGAAATCTGGACAGACACCTTACAACATTACATACAATTACTGAGGGGAAGTTATGCTTTACAAAGGCATCAACGTAAAAATATACAATTTCAGGGAGAACGACTTCTCACAATCCTTGCACATGAAGGGCCTCACCCCGCGTGTGGAGCGACATGTAATACTTGAGACTTGATCTATAGGAGAACGAATTCCCACAGTCCTTGCACACGAAGGGCCTCCCCCTCCCCCGTGTGGAGCGCCATGTACTCCTTGAGAATTGATCTATAGGAGAACGATTTCCCACCTTCCTTGTACACGAAGGGCCTCCCCCCTGTGTGGAGCGCCATTTGGTCCTTGACATACAATTACTGCGAGAACAATTTCTTACAGTCCTTGCACATAAAGAGCCTCTCCCCCATGTGGGTCTTGAGATTCCATTTCATGGAATTGTCTTCTTCTCCGATTGCTGACATAAAATCCTGTTGACAATGATTCACACTGCCAGCAGACTCATAAGAGACCTCCACTTCCACCTTCATTTCTGTTTTGATTTCCATCAAAGGATCCTAAGATAAAGAGGTATAGCTAGCTGGGGCATCACTGCCCAATAAACCTAAATTTTCATGCTTGACGAGACATCACTACTTATCCTCAGTCTTTCTTTTCAAAGAATATTCCAAGATGTTCATTGTAGCCTTCGGTCCTTTGACACCAAATTTTTTCACTCCTCCTATTGTTATTCACTGCTTCTATCACTTTTACTTATTTATTATCTCAATTCCTTAAATTTCTCCTTTCACCGATGAACAAATCTGATATCTAGAATGTTAGATTTACTATTCTAGGAATTTATTCAACACCTCAGAAAAACGTGCACTTAAATTCATTGCTAGATCCAGTTCATTTCCAAAACTCTGAGCCCAAAAACTGACAATTTCTCGTTCAAAGGCAGAAAACCTAAAATACTAAAAGGTAAAAGATTATTAGAAAATGTTAAATAAAATGGAAGCTTTTAATTTAATGTTCAAAACAAACCCATCAATCATACTAAGTCCATATCAGTCATGATTTCCAAAGTCTTCCCGATGATCAGTTGTCCAAACATAGGTGTCTGTAAACCAGCAGTTCCGTGGAACTATTTCACTCATTGTCACGTGTCTCATAAGACTCCATTCTGACATAATCTTGCTGTTGGGAAACCTGTATTCCTGAATTACACACTGAATTAATGCCATATCACAAAACCTGACGAAACCTTCGTCTCATCATGAGTCTCGGACTTCTTGGCATGACAGAAGCAGGGGGGGGGGGGGGGGGGGGGGGGGTGTGAATGGAATAGAATAGAATATAAAATTTAGGCCAAAGGCCAAGACCTAGGACCTAGAAGGTTATTCAGCACTTATAGGGAAACTGAGAGAAATAGAAAGGTTTGAAAGCCATAACAAGAGGGAAACCTCAAAACACTAGTAGCCTGAAATAATTGAGGAGCGAGATGAGTAAAGAAACAGAATACAAACAGAGGTACAGTACAAGGAATGAAAGGAGTTGCAGCTAGGGGTTGAAGGGGTTAGGGGCTGAAGGGGTTAGGGACTGAAGGGGTTAGGGGTTTGAAGGGGTTAGGGGTTAGGGGTTACCTTACAGACCTTACATTTCGTTCGGGTTGCCCCAGGTCCCTCAGTGTGAGGCACCTCTAATGTCTACCAGAGAGTTGCTAGTACATCTTCCGGTATATTTTGCATCTTCCAATCTTGGATGGTCTGGGATGCAGTTTAGGTATTTGTCGTGCTTATTCTTAAACACATCTACGCTCACTCCTGATATATTCCTCAGATGAGCTGGCAACGCATTGAATAGACGCTGCATTATCGATGCTGGTGCGTAGTGGATTAATGTCCTGTGTGCTCTCCTTATTTTTCCTGGTATAGTTTTGGGCACTATTAATCTACCTCTGCTTGCTCTTTCTGATATTTTTAGTTCCATGATGTTTTCTGCTATTCCTTCTATCTGTTTCCATGCCTGAATTATCATGTAGCGTTCTCTTCTCCTTTCTAGACTATAATTTTAAGGATTGTCGGTCTCTCCAGTAGTCAAGGTCCTTAACTTCTTCTATTCTAGCTGTAAAGGACCTTGTACACTCTCTATTTGAGCAATATCCTTTTGATAGTGTGGGTACCATATCATATTGCAATATTCAAGTGGACTACGAACATATGTTTTATAAAGCATAATCATGTGTTTCAGCTTTCTTGTTTTGAAGTACCGTAACAACATTCCAATTTTTGCTTTACATTTTGCCAAAAGAATTGCTATTTGATCATTGCATAACATGTTCCTATTCATCATCACACCAAGGTTTTAACTGCTTCCTTATTTGTGATTATCTCATTATTAGGTCCCCTATATGCATATAGCTTTCCTTCTCTGTCTCCATAATTTATTGATTCAAATTTATCAGAGTTAAATACCATCCTATTTACCTCTGCCCAATCATATACTTTGTTAAGGTCTCTTTGTAGAGCGTTCCTATCTTCATCACAAGTAATTTCTCTACTTATTCTTGTGTCATCAGCAAAACTACTCACTACCGAATCCTTAACATTACTGTCTATGTCTTCAATCATAATAACAAACAGTATTGCAGCTAACACCGTACCTTGTGGCACACCGGATATTACCTTGGCTTCATCCGATTTCTCATGGCTAACGAACGGTTCAAAGGGAAAGCCATAGTCTCTTCTTTGAGACTGTTGAACTGCCATATCAAATGGATGATTTCTGATAAATCCCTTCGCAATTCAGGGTTGTCAAAGACCTGGGGCATAGGGACCTTGAGCCATTCTCCACTGTAGGGAAAGAAGGTGAAGCCACACATGAAGGGGTTAGGGGCTGAAGGGGTTAGGGTTGAAGGGGTTAGGGGTTGAAGGGGGGGTTTAAGGGGGTTAGGGTTGAAGGGGTTAGGTGTTGAAGGGGTGCTGCAAAGAACCTTAAGGAATGCCTAGAGTGCACTACGTGAGGTGCACTGATGATACTTCTTCCCTATGGAACGGGAGGTTGGGGGAAATGGGTGAAAGGAGAAATATTCCTCGACGCCATCATCTTGAACTTTTACCTCTTCCTCTAGTCAAGCCAATGCGCAATTGACTTTCTGCTTACAGAACAAACAAAACTTGGACTGATGTTAATGGATGACAATGAAGACAAAAAGTATTATAGCTTTTGTGTTGAAAATTGCAAATGTTAAAGTAATTAGTATTTTTCATAAGATACAATCACGGAGGTCTTTACATGAAATTTTGCTTGCAATGCAAACCGGAACGACTGTTAACTTTTAAGCAAGGTAGTTAAGTACCGATAGTAGGGTGGGAGTCCTGTCCACCCAATCAGTGTGCAATCACTTTACCTTTCAACATAGGGATCAGAATGAGAGGTGGCTGAGGTGGGCCATAAATGAAAAGACTGTCAGGTTTGTATGTCAGGAAAAATGCAAATTATTTTAAAATTTGCAATTCATTCCAACATACACAAATACAAGCCTTTGGTCATTACATATGAGACTTACCCTTTGGAGGGTGGATTCTGGGTAAATATCTGAACTGACTGGAAGTTCTACCCACTGGGGAATCACTTCCTGGTCTCTGAGAGGTAAGGAAGGAGTCCTGTGTCTCTGGTATGTTAAACATATGGGATGCTCAACTGTCAGACTTCTGGGCTTTGAGTTAATGAGTTTGTGTGATTACTCAAAAAAATAAGCTAGGATGAACCCATAGTGTCAGAGAGAATAAAAACTAATAAAACTGATAGGATTATTTTATTGTCAACCTATCTCTCACCTTGTTAGAGTGGGGAAGGACTTGCATCTAACAATCTACAGTACTCTAGCTTAGGGACAGGTTGCTAAATTATCTAGATTCATCTGCATGGGGATGGTTAGACCTGAGTGAATTGTACCTACTCAGACACAACAGAAATCACCAAGTCCAAGGCCCTTTCAGCACGACCATGGGAAGCCCATCAAGACTTGGGTTCCTTTTGAGGTCCCCAAAAAGCTTTGATGCCTGACGAACGGTCCACAGGGAAAGCCATAGTCTCTTCCTTGAGACTGTTGTACTGCCATATCAAACGGATGATTTCTGATAAATTCCTTCGCAATTCAGGGTTGTCCAAGACCTGGGGCATAGGGACCTTGAGCCATTCTCCACTGTAGGAAAAGAAGGTGAAGCCACACATGAGGGACCAGCTTCTCCAAGGACAACAGGTAACCGACTTGCCACTGCCAAGCTGGATGCTCCTGTTGAGACAGTAACAACAGCACTGCTTCTCTGAACCTACTGATACTCGAGTCTGAGGGGAAGACTCTCACTACTGCTGTATCTATCAGCATGCCCAGATACTTTATCCTCTGCTTGGGTATGCAGTCAGAATTTTCTAAATATATCACGCCCCCAGGTTGTGACCAAATTCCAGAAGTCGACCTCAGTCCTGGAGCAACTGTGACAGAGCTCGCCAGAACTAGCTAATCATCAAGATACTTCAGAAGATGTATCCCATGAGAATGGGCCTAAATCAACACCACAGTGAACATCTGGGGAGCAGTTGAAAGCCCAATACAGACTGACCTGAACTGGTACACCATCTCCCCAAGGATAAAGTGGAGATACTTGTTGGAGGATTGCTGGATGAGTATTTGAAAGAACACATCCTTCAGATCCACCGAAAGCATAAAGTCACTCCCTTATGGTCATGAACACTATGCGTATTGTTTCCATCTTGAACCAAATCTAGCAAATGGTTCAGGGGAGAGAGGTCTATGACCCGTCTCCATCCACCTGTCACTTTTTCTACGAGGAAGAGACAGTTGTGGAACCCCAAAGACCAGTCCATTACAACTTCTACAGAGCCTTTCTTCACTAGGGCGAGATTCTTTAGTGAGCCAAGAGTGTAAGTGCAGAGATAGACTGGGTGGTTGGTGAGGGGTGGCAGAAAATTGAAGAGAATTGGATATCCTACCCAAAAGAAATCCACTACCCAGGTTTCTGTTCCATATTGCTGCCATGTTGCCCAATGGCTCGACAGGCACCCTCAAAGCAAAAGCAGCACGTGGAGAGGAACACCTCCTCTCTTCTTATCCTTGCCTCCTCTCTCAGGATGGGAAGGGTGCTGAAAGGGGCTTTGTTGTGCACTCTTCCTGATGGGGGCTTGCAAAGACCCAGAGGTCTTGGCCATTGCTTGTTGAATGAGATGGTCATTTTCTCTAGGGAAGAGGAAAGTGGAACCCAGTATCAGTCCATTCCATGAACCCAAGGCCGACTCAGAACCGACAAACCTGGTAATCAGATTTAAGACAGCACCCTTCCTCTTGAACATCAGGTTAGTTCACAGGTTAGCAGTCTGGCGGGCTAGGTAGATGGACCTATTTCCAGACAGCATCAATCTCTTGAATGTGGTTTGCTCTCATGAGTTGACAGAACTTGGAGTGGAAGAGGAAGCAATCCTGGACACAGCAAGGGACCAGCGATTGATCCAGTCGATTCCAGTGCCACTGCCTCCTACTGTGAGAGGGAGAATCCCTGCACACGGTGGTGGTCCAGCAACAGACCCAGGCCTAAGTGAACCAGGTCCAGGTCATCCTGTTCAGTCAGCAAAGGCTTCTCCAATGGGATGCAGTATTGCTTCAGATGAATGAAGAGTAGAAAGAAGCTTCTTGAATGAGTGGCTAGACCTAAGCGAGTTCTCCTGACCAGATACAAAAGAATTCAGCAAGACCAGACCAAGGCAGGCTCACCAAAGCTCTGGGTTCCTTCCGAGGTCCCCAAAAGGCTTAGAGAGTTGAAGGACAGTCCATGTGAGTAGCCGAGGTCTTTTCCTCTAGATTGTTGTACTGATGAATCAGTTGAGCAATCTTAACATAAATTCTCTGTAACTCGGGGGTGTCCAAGTCCTGGGAAAAAAGACCCTTGAGCCCTTCCAGGTTACAATCTTCCAAGGATACTCTCTCTGAAGGGGAGAGACTCGTCAGAACCCCCTGACAACCAGCCAAACTGCACCCACTCTTCTAGCGACCAGACATGACAATCAGAACAAGGACTAGTCTGATTTCATACATGATTCCTACACAGTGAGCATAGCATGTGCAGGTCAATCTCCAAGGAGCAGAGGAAGAGGCTGTGTGGGTTTAGAAGTACTTGGGCAAAATCACAACTTGAAGCATGCAAACACAAGTATACACAAATATACACAAGTACCCACAATATCTCAAAAACACATGCAAAAACAAGAGATAGTTAAAGAGCAGTCGAACAGAGGTGGCCCATCTATCTCTGCTGGGAGACGAAAGTCATGTTAGTGCGTACTGACTTGTTTGCAATTTAAGCCTATTATTTTATTCCAAAAGAATTCTGTTGGATTTTGTGTGTGACCCTTTGCGTTTACGCTTATTTTCCCTTCATACCTTCCTTATTGTTTATAATATGCATAATCATGTATATATATCTCGAAAGGTGAAAGTTTGTTCTACAACTTTTCTTTCGATAAATTTTTTCATACAGGCCACCATTTCTGTGGAAACTGTCTTTGAAAATAAAGTTTTTACTTAAATTTCAATATTTTTGCTTTTTTCATATAAATTTACATAGTTTTGTAAAATGACCTAATCAGCGTTATGAAACAATAACTTCTGAACAACTTTTATTGAGTGGTATTTTTTCATAAAACTATTATTTTACGGGATATTTGAATTTTAAGAAAATTCCAATATGGCGACCATTTTACAATATGGCGGCTAACGCAAGCGCGGGAGCCCATGGGACTTTTGATATGTTGTTCAAGTCACAAATCTCTACATGTATGTGTGCCAAGTTTCCGCTTTTATCTAATTATTTCACCCCAAAACCCTAATGTTCCTGAGGTACGAGAGGAAAAGTTTGTAAGCAAGATTATAACAATTTCAGGAACTATACATCAGCAAAACCTTCCCACTTTTTCAACTATATCTTGACCGCAATTCAGGATTCAGGAGAAAAAGTACACTGTGAAAAATGCTGTAAGAGATCATTTGTCGGCTCATAGGAAAGTTGGCGTTTGAAAAGAGAGGAATTAACATGACACAAATTCCTACTCATTCCATTTTACCGTCGTCCTTATTTGATGAGAATGGTGCAACTACAAAGACTACGAAATCTGCACCCATGTCCGAACTGACAAAGAAACTTGAACCTAAAGACAGCAGTTTTAAAAAAGAAGATATTTTGAAAACCACCATAATTATAGATGCTATGAATCAGTTTCGTATGTTTCCACTTGAAAGTAAGGACGCATATGAAGACCTCTTTAAAAACCTTGACAGCAATGTTAACAATGTGTGCAAATTTAGTTGTATTTATTATGTTTTTTATACTTACCTTAAATGCTCTATCAGAAGGAGTGAAAGGGAATGGATCGACCAGAGAAATACCGGTCTACATTTGGTCAACAACTTCCTCCCACTACCCAATCCTTCAAGAACCGAGGTCAAAGTGCAAAACTTTGGATGATCTCTTGATTTGGAAAGATGGCCCAATCCAAAATTCTAAATTTACAAAATCTTCCTTGCACAAGCACTTCTCTGCAATGTCCCCTAAAACGATCATTTTACGTGATATACACATGTATCACGGTGCTTAATCTAGTTGAACCATTTGGATGGTGAGGCAACTTTGAAAAATACACAGACAGTGAAACTCATGAAATTCTCAGTGATTAAAGGATTTTTAAATGTTGCATCGATGCTTTTTTGTAATATAATAATCTAACAGTTTTTACGTTTACTATAAATGTATAAGCATTTGACTTAGAAATGTAATTTAATAGGTTATTGAGTAGAGTAGGGAACACTATTATTATATGCATGAATTCTACAATAACACAATTAAAAAAAATGTTTACATTATGTTTTATCATTTTTCTTGTAGAATTAGTTTGCCTCTCTAAAGTGAACAAAGTTTTGTGACTAATTCTTAGTGTTGAATCAATATTTTTTGTAATAATTTTCCATCTATTAACTTTTGCTATAAAATTAATTAAATTATCATAAACATTTTCTTTAGTTGAGTTCATTTGTCTGTATCCAAAATTTGGAATGTTTATTTTTCGTAGGAATTGAAACTAATGATTCATTTTCATTTATTCTATTGTCATATTTGGTAGGTAGGGGGAGAGTAGGGGAAAATCATCCCTGATGTGGGGAAAACGATCTTAGTGGCATGGCAACACTGCTCCCTTTTCTTGGCACACAAGGCACTTTGAGGGGACGTGCCTGGTGCACGATAATGGCGACCAATGCCATTCCTAATTCGTTACATATAACGTAATCACTTCCTGTACATATCCTCATGAAGACATCGGACTATCTAAGTATCTTATATAAGTTAATTTGCATGTTTGGCCAAATGTGTTTTGGGGATTTATATAAGAGCGCTGGGTTGGTTCCTGTCTCTTTGCATTAGACGAATATCGGCGAGATTTAAGGTAAACAAAAATTGAGTTTTGGTTTTGTAATTAAATTCCAGTGTCTAAAATTCCCCCCTTTGTTGCCTTCTTAAAGAAAATTATGGGCTGTGGACCATTTTGAGCTATAGGAGATTATAATTTCACCACACACACAGACACACACACATATATATATACATTTTTTTTTATTGCAGTACATATGTCTCATACTTAAAAAATTTAACATTTTTACTTTATATTTTCTGAAAGTAATTTTTCTTATACCTATATCAATGCTGAATACCAAAGGACATAAATATATAGTCATTAATGCTCTATTATTTCATTTGCATTTTATGTACATTTCAAAAACTTATATTTCATTTTTTACTTTTTTAAAACATAAACATATAGTTATTTTTCTTCAAAAAATCTAAAAAGATTAAGATATACTTTTAACGATTTAAAGTACGCATTCTTATTCCTATAATATATCTCTAAAAGTTTTCGGGATTATATTGATTGATCGATGACTTGAGGAGGCGCATATTGCCCTTTCCATTTCTTTGCTGAATTGGAACTTCTCTTCGATAGGCTGTTTTATTTTCCTTTGCCATAGATTCTTCTTTCCTTGAAGTATTGCCCTTCTAAACTGTTATTGATCCTTGGCAAGTCGTTAGCTGTTCGGCCATGAACATTCCATGATGCAATGGAGAACTTTAATTATCTTTAAGTCCTATGTCCACTCTGACCCTTTGCTTGCCCCGTACTATATGTAACTTCAAAAAAGGCGAAGAATTCTGGCGTTAGGTCACCAGCGTCACTGAATTCTAAGAAGTCTTTTATCTATCACATCTGCTCCTGGCAAAAGTGCTAGTGCAGAGAAACATCTTATCTTTAAATCAAACTCCTGATCTTCGTGACACCGCTGTCCTAACCCAAAGTAGCAAATCTTCTGAAAATTTGACTTTAACCAATGGAAAAGAGAGGGAGCCATTGTTGCATTAGGAAATATTTCTGCAATACTCTTTCTTGACCTTAGTTCAAAATCCGTTCGCAATGATGTGAGATTGAGTGAGAAAAATGACGGACTCCCAAGGAAGCAGGACGCAACCCGGAGAACCACACTATAAATACCATCCAGTCGAATAGGATGACTGTAATAATAATAATAATAATAATAATAATAATAATAATAATAATAATAATAATAATATGAGTACTATAGAGAAACGTACTAATCCAAATGCAATCACAGAAGCTTAAGAATGACAAAGTATCCCTTATCTCATATGGAAGAGGTACCGGCGATAATTTTTCGAAAGATTTCTCGTTCAGTGAGAAGCAAAATTAATTTTAGAAAATCTTTGGCGTTTGATTGATCTTACCTTTAATTACAACTCGTCAGTCACGTCACACTCCATTACCATCGCCTTTGTGCTCGACGTACGTGGCATAAATGCAGGGGTTGGCAATGAGGTTGTTTCCAACCCACTTGAGGTACATTGGCGTGCGTGTAGTATTCTGAGGGCACCGACCCTTAAGAGGAAAAAATTAACTTTCATCTAAATACTGAATATTGTATTCGCAATCTGAATATATATATATATATATATATATATATATATCTATATATATATATAGAATCTATGTATATATATATATAGATATATATCCTATATAGAGGATATATATATATATATATATATATATATATATATCTATAATATATATATGGACATATATATCTAAATATATATATCTATATATATATCTATATAATAGGACATATATATATATATATATATATAAATAATTTTACTTTTAATTATCTATATATATATTTATATATATATATATATTATATTATTATATAATATATATATATTATAATATATTCTTTATATATATATTGTATATATATATATAATAAATATGTATATATATATATATATATATATATATATATATATATATATATATATATATATATATAAATATGATATAATATATATATGTATATATATATATATATATATATATATATATATATATATGCGTGTGTGTTTGTGTATACACTCACAAAATTTCTCTAAGTATAGAGCCATAAATGTAGTTATATTTATTCTCATCCGTCGAGGCAAAATGAAAACGAAACTATTTCTCCTACTAGTCTTTCCCTGACTTCCATCGATCCCTGCCAGGTAAGATCGATGCTTTTAACCTTTGCAAACCTTTTTTTCGGGTGAATTGAACACGTATGATCACAATAGATTAAAAAAACATTATCTAACTGCTAGCATTCTTTTACTCCCATTTATAGGAGTCTGAGAGTTCAAAGAGGTATCAATGCGACTTTTCATTTCCTCTGACCATCTCCTCACTTTTACACTTTTGATAAAACTCATTTTTATTCATTTGTCACTTCCGAATCATCGATTGACTTAAAGGCGCCATTGGGCCACTTATTATCAAGCACACGTTCTGCCAAATCACTAAAGTACCTGTGTAACTATATAAGTAAGTACAAACTACGTGCATTTTTGTTCAGACCTTTGCCTTTACCTCAGATTTTTCCTCTTCTTCCCATCTCTGATGTGTCAGAGAGGCAATTCACGATTGCCTGAATCGACGTATTTGATTTCTGCTCTGTCAGACGTGAATTCTGTTGCTGGTACCTGGCCAAAAAAGAAAAAAAAGAGAAAAACCGACTAACCACTTTCGTTCAAAATCAAAAACAGAGAGTATGAGATATGAAGTGGAGCTTGCGTCTGTAGTAGGATGGGACTCCGGGATACATCTAAAAATTCACGGGATCATGAAGAATATGAGATTTTTCAATCTGTATTATGGTTAGTCGAGTAAAAGAATATATATATATATATATATATATATATATATATATATATATATATATATATGTGTATATATATATATATATATGTTATGTTATATATATATATATTATGTATATGTATATATATATATATAATATATTATATATTATATATGTATATATATATGTCTATTAAAATTAAAAATAAAAAATAATATATTATATATGATATATATATATATGATCTAATATATATATATATATCATATATATATATATATATATATCA